>NC_041391.1:400879347-400946651 GCF_002162155.2 Triticum dicoccoides | reverse complement strand
ACTCCGGTTTTCTCCGAAACCACCCGGAACACTTCCGGTGTCCGAATATAGTCGTCCAATATATCAATCTTTATGTCTCGACCATTTCGAGACTCCTCGTCATGTCCATGATCACATCCGGGACTCTGAACACACTTCGGTACATCAAAACTTATAAACTCATAATAAAATTGTCATCGTATGTCAGGACCCCGACTCGATGTCACATCGATCTAGCTTGTAACACCTCATATCACTTTGCAGCCTCACGCACGGTATCCCCACGGGTGTCGCCTTACCTTTGCCCGGGACCGTTTGCGCCTTTTGGCTCACGTATATGATAGTGTCGCTAGCATCCATATGATAAGGAGCCCGGGCTGACATGACTAGTCGTAAACCCAAAGTGGCACAGACTTACAGGGACAGGCATCCATGACCCAGCAACGAATGTGTCGGTCATCAGCAAGTGGGTCCGGGCTGTAGCACTGGGCTAGCAGGACCCCGGTAAACCGGGCTGTAGCGGGCTAACAGGACTCCGGTACTCAATGCGTGACATTTCCCCGAAGGGACAGACAAAGGAACGAAGAAGGACACATGCCAGCCAGCCTAAGTGTTCCAGAGCAGTAGCAAGCTACCATGGCTCAGTGGTAACACTAGGAGACATTTCCCGGTAAGAGAGGCTACTAAGGATAAACAACTAGATAGTCAGATCCCACACATACCAAGCATTTCAATCATACACACAATATGCTCGATATGTGCAAACACAACAAGGCATCACAACATGACTCTATGACACAATTACTTTATTTAAGGCTCAGAGAGCCATACATAACATACACAAAGGTAAGGGTCACACGACCCAGCATTCAAGTCATACAGTCATACAAACCAGCAGCGGAAGTAATTTGTCTGAGTACAGACAACTAGAAAAATAAAAGAGGCTTGGAAAGCCTAGCTATACTACGTGGTCCTTCACAAGCTCAGGATCACCACCTGGGCCTTAGCCTACTCATTGATGTCAACGTCTACGTAGAACCCATCAGAAGGGGTTGCAGCGTCTTCTGTAAAAATGTAAATTATAGCAACATGAGTACAAAGGTACTCAGCAAGTCTTACATCAGATCCTACATACATGCATATTATCAAGAAGGGTTGGTGGAGTTGTTGCAGCAAGCCAGCTTTGACTCTTGGCTAGGCTAACCTACGAGACTCCAACTTGAAATGGTTTTGCGTACACGAGTCCACTACTCACCAATTCAATACACTACCGAGGATCCACCTCCGTCTTCCTACGGAAGATCCATCCTCGGCACTCACCCTTGAGGCTTTTAGTAGTTTCCATTTACTTGTCTATGAACTGTATAGGCAACCAAGTAGTCCTTTACCGCGGACGCGGCTATTCGAATAGATCATGATAACCCTGCAGGGGTGTACTTCTTCATACACGCTCTCACCACTTACCGTCGTTTACACGACATGTACTCGGCAACCTTCAAGCGGAAGCCCAACGTGGGTGTCGGCCACGACCTACCTAATCACCTAAGCCTCCAGTCCAGGTTTATCGCCTATCCAGGTTCCATCCGTAGGGAGTCCGGCCGAGGTTTCCCATACGGCCCCGAACGATGTGAACAGGGTTCCCGAGATACCTAACGTGTATTCGGTACACCCGGCCACGTACCTACCGCATCACAGCCCACCCCTACGGTCAGCGCTGTCCACGGCCTCCAGTAGGCTACAAACACCAGAAACTACTTGCAACTCCTGGACGGAGAACTAGGGTGAATAAGAAGCCGAGAGGGTCCATTGGTTTCGGGCCCAATGCATGGTAGTAGCTGATTCTTAAATCACACATACAGATCTCAGTGCTTAAGGTCGGCTTCAATGAAACAACCCACCATGTACTCCTACATGGCCTCTCATCGATACCTTTACCAAATCGTGTTCACCACATCACTCTCATTACCGACATAATCATTTCACTCTAGCCCATCACCCAGATGAACCACACCTGACACGACTCTAAGCATAGCAGGCATAGCAAGGTAGGAACAACACATTCATATGGCTCAATCAACTCCTACACATGCTAGTGGGTTTCATCTAGTTACTGTGGCAATGACAGGTCATGCAGAGGAAGTGGGTTCAACTACCGTAGCACACAGCAGTTTGAAACGCGTTGTCTTAATGCAGTAAAAGAGAGCAGGAGCGAGAACATGGGATTGTATCGATATGATCAAATGGTTGGTTGCTTGCCTGATGGTTCGATGCACTGATACGGTTCTTCGTTAGGGTAATCACGGTACTCCTCGGAGGCAGAACCTGCTGCAAAGAACACCGATACACAACCATCACCAAACAATGTGCAACAATATGATGCATGCATGAAACATAGCAATATGAGTGTGTTGGACTAATGCAACTAAGACCAGAAGGGTTTGAACCAATTTGAATCAAAGATTCAAATTTCAAACTCAAACATGGCCCTTTAAAGTGTTTTTCCTTGTTCTGTATTAAACATCAGGTTAACTTGTTTAATCATGCATGAAAATAGTACAGATGGATAGATTGGATTTTTCTGATCATTTTTCATATATAATTTGTCTGATTTGGAGTTACAGAATAAAAGTTATGAATTTTTAAAGTTTAAACTATATTCTGGAATTTTCCTATATTAGATTAATTCCAGAAAATCAATTATTGCGTCAGCCTGGCGTCAGTGTGACGTCAGCAGGTCAACGGGACACGTCCGGGTCAAACCTGACAGTGGGTCCCGCGTGTCAGTGTGATTAGATTAATTAAAGTTTAATTAAAACTAAACCTGTTTAATTAACAGGGCTGGGCCCCACCTGTCATTGACTCAGGGGAGTCAACCAGGGCCCACCCGTGGTCAAACCCGGGTCGGCTGCACCGGCGTTTAGCCGCCGGCGAGCCCGACGCGGCGGCGGAAGTGGTTTTGGCTGTTTCGGCCGCCAAATGGATCGCGGAGACCACCGGAGTGGAGCTGAGGACGAGTCGCAGCTCTTGGTGGAGTCCGTTGGGGTCGGGGTGGCCGGAGTTGGCGCCAGCGACGACTTTGGCGGCCACCGGGGTTCGGCCGAAGACGAACTTGATGCTAGAGGGGTCGGTGAGGCGCGGGGAGTAGCTAGCTAGGTGCTACGTGACACGGTGAGCATGATGGACACCGTGGAGTGGTCGGAGGGTGACCGGGAGCACGTCGGCGACGAGCTCCACGGCGGTGGGTGCGGTTGAGCTCCGGGAGGTCGCTACACAGCTTGGGAGCAAGAAAAGGAGGGGGGGAAAGATGGCTAAGCTCACAGTGAGTGCGACGAAGCCCTTGGTGCAGCCGGAGATGGACCGGAGCGACGACGGTGTTGAAGGGGATCTCCGGCGATGGTGGTTCGGGCGAGGTCGTTGCGGTGGACTCGGGCGTTGCGAGCGCTCGGGGCTCGGCTTGCTCGATGGAGTGGACAGTGGCGGAGCTCCTGGACACGATGAGAGGACGCACGGGTGGCGGGGAGCATGGCTACGACGAAGGCACGGCGATGGTGGCGTCGGTCATGGCGGGGGAGCGCGAGGGGGAGGAGCTGGAGAGGAGAGGGGGTGTCTGGGGGGTTTGGGGGAGCGAGGGAGGCCGATCCACGACGTCACCGGGCGAGGGGAGCGGCGAGGCGGCGAGCAGGTGCGTGGCGCGCGCTGTGGTCGCCGTCAGGCACCTGCCTGCCTGCCTGGCCGGCAAGCAGCTTGCTGGAGCGGCGCTGGGCTGGGCCGGCAGGTGGGCCGGGAGCAGGCGTCAGGTAAGTTTTTCCATTTTCTTTCTGTTTTCTGTTTTTTTAATACTTCTGCAACTTTGTTGAATTAAATAAAATACTTAGGCAACTCCTAAAATCACCAAACTACTCCTGGTCCATAGTTGGATTATTTCCAACATGAAACATTTTAGTTTGGAGATATTTGAGCATTTAAATATTTTATATAATTTTAAATGCCCAAATTCAAATATTTATGATTTAATTCAAAAACCCTAAGATGGCCTAGGAAAATGTGCATCACTTTTGGCAGAGGTTCTGAACCAAGACAAAAATGATGGGCATTTTAGAAGGGCATTTCAGGTTCATTGAAAAAGTTTTTAGTAAACCCTAATTGGTTTCAGAGGGGACTGGGGGTTCTGTCATCCCCATTTCAGGTTTCTGATGAAAGAGTAAACATGATGCAACACTCTAATGCATGGCTAACTAGGGTGTGACATCGTAACATTAAGCGTGCGGACCCTACGGGTTCGAGAACTTATGTAGACATGACCTAGAACTATTCTCGGTCAATAACCAATAGCGGAACCTGGATGCCCATATTGGTTCCTACATATTCTACGAAGATCTTTATCGGTCAAACCTCATAACAACATACATTGTTCCCTTTGTCATCGGTATGTTACTTGCCCGAGATTCGATCGTCGGTATCCAATACCTAGTTCAATATCGTTACCGTCAAGTCTCTTTACTCGTTACGTAATGCATCATTTCGTAACTAACTCATTAGCTACATTGCTTGCAAGGCTTATAGTGATGTGCATTACCGAGAGGGCCCAGAGATACCTCTCCGACAATCGGAGTGACAAAACCTAATCTCGAAATACGCCAACCCAACATGTACCTTTGGAGACACCTGTAGTACTCCTTTATAATCACCTAGTTATGTTGTGACGTTTGGTAGCACCCAAAGCATTCCTCCGGTAAACGGGAGTTGCATAATCTCATAGTTACAGGAACATGTATAAGTCATGAAGAAAGCAATAGCAATATACTAAACGATCAAGTGCTAGGCTAACGGTATGGGTCATGTCAATCACATCATTCTCCTAGTGATGTGATCCCATTAATCAAATGACAACACATGTCTATGGTTAGGAAACATAACCATCTTTGATTAATGAGCTAGTCAAGTAGAGGCATACTAGTGACGTTATGTTTGTCTATGTATTCACACATGTATCATGTTTCCGGTTAATACAATTCTAGCATGAATAATAAACATTTATCATGATATGAGGAAATAAATAATAACTTTATTATTGCCTCCAGGGCATATTTCCTTCAGTCTCCCTCTTGCACTAGAGTCAATAATCTAGATTACACAGTAATGATTCTTACACCCATGGAGTCTTGGTGCTGATCATGTTTTGCTCATGAGAGAGGCTTAGTCAATGGGTCTGCAACATTCAGATCCGTATGTATCTTGCAAATCTCTATGTCTCCCACTTGGACTTGGTCCCGGATGGAATTGAAGCGTCTCTTGATGTGCTTGGTCCTCTTGTGAAATCTGGATTCCTTTGCCAAGGCAATTGCACCAGTATTGTCACAGAAGATCTTCATTGGTCCCGATGCACTAGGTATGACACCTAGATCGGAAATGAACTCCTTCATCCAGACTCCTTCATTTGCTGCTTCCAAAGCAGCTATGTACTCCGCTTCACATGCAGATCCTGCTACGACGCTTTGTTTAGAACTGCACCAACTTACAGCTCCACCGTTTAATAAAAACACGTATCCGGTTTGCGATTTAGAATCGTCCGGATGAGTGTCAAAGCTTGCATCGACGTAACCATTTACGACTAGCTCTTTGTCACCTCCATATACGAGAAACATATCCTTAGTCCTTTTCAGGTATTTCAGGATGTTCTTGACCGCTGTCTAGTGATCCACTCCTGGATTACTTTGGTACCTTCCTGCCAAGCTTATTGCTAAGCACACGTCAGGTCTGGTACACAACATTGCATACATGATAGAGCCTATGGCTGAAGCATAGGGAACATCTTTCATTTTCTCTCTATCTTCTGTTGTGGTCGGGCATTGAGTCTGACTCAACTTCACACCTTGTAGCACGGGCAAGAACCCTTTATTTGCCTGATCCATTTTGAACTTTTTCAAAACTTTATCAAGGTATGTGCTTTGTGAAAGTCCAATTAAGCGTCTTGATCTATCTCTATAAATCTTGATGCCCAATATATAAGCAGCTTCACCGAGGTCTTTCATAGAAAAACTTTTATTCAAGTATCACTTTATGCTATCCAAAAATTCTATATCATTTCCAATTAATAATATGTCATCTACATATAATATCAGAAATGCTACAGAGCTCCCACTCACTTTCTTGTAAATACAGGCTTCTCCAGAAGTCTGTATAAAACCATATGCTTTGATCACACTATCAAAGCGTTTATTCCAACTCCGAGATGCTTGCACCAGTCCATAGATGGATCGCTGGAGCTTGCACACTTTGTTAGCACCTTTTGGATCAACAAAACCTTCTGGTTGCATCATATACAACTCTTCTTCCAGAAATCCATTCAAGAATGCAGTTTTGACATCCATTTGCCAAATTTCATAATCATAAAATGCGACAATTGTTAACATGATTCGGAGAAAACTTAAGCATCGCTACGGGTGAGAAAGTCTCATCGTAGTCAACCCCTTGAACTTGTCGAAAACCTTTTGCAACAAGTCGAGCTTTTATAGACAGTTACATTACCATCAGCGTCAGTCTTCTTCTTAAAGATCCATTTATTCTCAATGGCTTGCCGATCATCGGGCAAGTCAACCAAAGTCCATACTTTGTTCTCATACATGGATACCATCTCAGATTTCATGGCCTCTAGCCATTTTGCGGAATCTGGGCTCATCATCGCTTCCTCATAGTTCGTAGGTTCATCATGGTCAAGTAACATGACTTCCAGAATAGGATTACCGTACCACTCTGGTGCGGATCTTACTCTGGTAGACCTACGAGGTTCAGTAGAAACTTGATCTGAAGTTTCATGATCAATATCATTATCTTCCTCACTAATTGGTGTAGTTGTCACAGGAACCGGTTCTTGTGATGAACTACTTTCCAATAAGGAAGTAGATACAGTTATCTCATCAAGTTCTACTTTCCTCCCACTCACTTCTTCCGAGAGAAACTCCTTCTCTAGAAAGGATCCGAATTTAGCAACGAAAATCTTGCCCTCAGATCTGTGACAGAAGGTGTACCCAACAGTTTCTTCTGGGTATCCTATGAAGACACATTTCTCCAATTTGGGTTTGAGCTTATCTGGTTGAAGTTTCTTCACATAAGCATCGCAGCCCCAAACTTTAAGAAACGACAACTTCGGTTTCTTGCCAAACCACAGTTCATGAGGCGTCGTCTCAACGGATTTTGATGGTGCCCTATTTAACGTGAATGCGGCCTTCTCCAAAGCATAACCCCAAAATGATAGTGGTAAGTCAGTAAGAGACATCATAGATTGCACCATATCTAGTAAAGTACGATTACGACATTCGGACACACCATTTCGTTGTGGTGTTCCAGGTGGCGTGAGTTGCGAAACTATTCCGCATTGTTTCAAGTGTAGACCAAACTCGTAACTCAAATATTCTCCTCCACGATCAGATCGTAGAAATTCTATTTTCTTGTTACGATGATTTTCCACTTCACTCTGAAATTCTTTGAACTTTTCAAATGTTTCAGACTTGTGTTTCATTAAGTAGATATACCCATATCTGCTCAAATCATCTGTGAAGGTGAGAAAATAACGATACCCGCCGCGAGCCTCAACATTCATTGGACCACAAACATTAGTATGTATGATTTCCAATAAATCCGTTGCTCGCTCCATAGTTCCGGAGAACGGCATTTTAGTCATCTTGCCCATGAGGCACGGTTCGCAAGTACCAAGTGATTCATAATCAAGTGATTCCAAAAGCCCATCAGTATGGAGTTTCTTCATGCGCTTTACACCGATATGACCTAAACGGCAGTGCCACAAATAAGTTGCACTATCATTATCAACTCTGCATCTTTTGGTTTCAACACTATGAATATGTGTATCACTACTATCGAGATTCAATAAAAATAGACCACTCTTCAAGGGTGCATGACCATGAAAGATATTACTCATGTAAATAGAACAACCATTATTCTCTGACTTAAATGAATAACCGTCTCGCATCAAACAAGATCCAGATATAATGTTCATGCTCAACGCTAGAACCAAATAACAATTATTTAGGTCTAAAACTAATCCCGATGGTAGATGTAGAGGTAGCGTGCCGACCGCGATCACATCGACTTTGGAACCATTTCCCATGCGCATCGTCACCTCGTCCTTAGCCAATCTTCGCTTAATCCGTAGTCCCTGTTTCGAGTTGCAAATATTAGCAACAGAACCAGTATCAAATACCCAGGTGCTACTGCGAGCATTAGTAAGGTACACATCAATAACATGTATATCACATATACCTTTGTTCACTTTGCCATCCTTCTTATCCGCCAAATACTTGGGGCAGTTCCGCTTCGAGTGTCCAGTTTGTTTGCAGTAGAAGCACTCAGTTTCAGGCTTAGGTCCAGACTTGGGTTTCTTCTCTTGAGCAGCAACTTGTTTGCTGTTCTTCTTGAAGTTCCCCTTCTTCTTCCCTTTGCCCTTTTTCTTGAAACTGGTGGTCTTGTTAACCATCAACACTTGATGCTCCTTCTTGATTTCTACCTCCGCGGCTTTTAGCATTGAGAAGAGCTCGGGAATAGTCTTGTCCATCCCTTTCATATTATAGTTCATCACGAAGCTCTTGTAGCTTGGTGGTAGTGATTGAAGAATTCTATCAATGACACTATCATCAGGAAGATTAACTCCCAGTTGAATCAAGTGATTATTATACCCAGACATTTTGAGTATGTGTTCACTAACAGAACTATTCTCCTCCATCTTGCAGCTATAGAACTTATTGGAGACTTCATATCTCTCAATCCGGGCATTTGCTTGAAATATTAACTTCAACTCCTGGAACATCTCATATGCTCCATGACGTTCAAAACGTCGTTGAAGACCCGGTTCTAAGCCGTAAAGCATGGCACACTGAACTATCAAGTAGTCATCAGTTTTGCTCTGGCAGACGTTCTTAACATCGTCAGTTGCATCAGCAGCAGGCCTGGCACCCAGTGGTGCTTCCAAGACGTAATACTTCTGTGCAGCAATGAGGATAATCCTCAGGTTACGGACCCAGTCCGTGTAATTGCTACCATCATCTTTCAACTTTGCTTTCTCAAGGAACGCATTAAAATTCAACGGAACAACAGCACGAGCCATCTATCTACAACAAACATAGACAAGCAAAATACTATCAGGTACTAAGTTCATGATAAATTTAAGTTCAATTAATCATATTACTTAAGAACTCCCACTTAGATAGACATCCCTCTAATCCTCTAAGTGATTACGTGATCCATATCAACTACACCATGTCCGATCGTCACGTGAGATGGAGTAGTTTCAACGGTGAACATCAATATGTTGATCATATCTACTATATGATTCACGCTCGACCTTTCGGTCTCCGTATTCCGAGGCCATATCTGGTATATGCTAGGCTCGTCAAGTTTAACCTGAGTATTCCACGTGTGCAACTGTTTTGCACCCGTTGTATTTGAACGTAGAGCCTATCACACCCGATCATCACGTGGTGTCTCAGAACGAAGAACTTTCGTAACGGTGCATACTCAGGGAGAACACTTCTTGATAATTTAGTGAGAGATCATCTTAAAATGCTACCGTCAATCAAAGCAAGATAAGATGCATAAAGGATAAACATCACATGCAATCAATATAAGTGATATGATATGGCCATCATCATCTTGCGCTTGTGATCTCCATCTTCGAAGCACCGTCGTGATCACCATCGTCACCGGTGCGACACCTTGATCTCCATCGTAGCATCATTGTCGTTACGCCATCTATTGCTTCTACGACTATCGCTACCGCTTAGTGATAAAGTAAAGCAATTACAGGGCGTTTGCATTTCATACAATAAAGCGACAACCATATGGCTCCTGCCAGTTGCCGATAACTTCGGTTACAAAACATGATCATCTCATACAATAAAATATAGCATCACGTCTTGACCATATCACATCACAACATGCCCTGCAAAAACAAGTTAGACATCCTCTACTTTGTTTTTGCAAATTTTACATGGCTGCTACGGGCTTAGCAAGAACCGTTCTTACCTACGCATCAAAACCACAACGATAGTTCGTCAAGTTAGTGCTGTTTTAACCTTCGCAAGGACCGCGCGTAGCCACACTCGATTCAGCTAAAGTGAGAGAGACAGACACCCGCCAGCCACCTTTAAGCACGAGTGCTCGTAACGGTGTAACTAGTCTCGCGTAAGCGTACGCGTAATGTCGGTCCTGGCCGCTTCATCTCACAATACCGCCAAACCAAAGTATGACATGCTGGTAAGCAGTATGACTTGTATCGCCCATAACTCACTTGTGTTCTACTCGTGCATATGACATCTACGCATAAAACCTGGCTCTGATACCACTGTTGGGGAACGTAGTAATTTCAAATATTTTCCTACGCACACGCAAGATCATGGTGATGACATAGCAACGAGAGGGGAGAGTGTTGTCCATGTACCCTCGTAGACCGTAAGCGGAAGCATTATGACAACACGGTTGATGTAGTCATACGTCTTCACGATCCGACCGATCCAAGTACCGAACGTACGGCACCTCCGAGTTCAGCACACGTTCAGCTCGATGACGATCCCCGGACTCCGATCCAGCAAAGTGTCGGGCATGAGTTCCGTCAGCACGACGGCATGGTGACGATGATGATGCTCTACCGGCGCAGGGCTTCGCCTAAACTCCGCAACAATATGACCGAGGTGGAATATGGTGGAGGGGGGCACCGCACACGGCTAAGGAACGATCCGTAGATCAACTTGTGTGTCTCTAGGGTGCCCCCTGCCCCCGTATATAAAGGAGCAAGGGGGGAGGCCGGCCGGCCCTAGGGGCGCGCCAAGGAGGGGGGAGTCCTCCTCCTAGTGGGAGTAGGACTCCCCTTTCCTAGTCCTACTAGGAAGGAGGAAGGGGGAAGGAAAGAGAGGAAGAGGGAGAGGGAAAGGGGGGGGGGCGCCCCCTCCCCTAGTCCAATTCGGACTCCTCAAGGGGGGTGCGCCACCTCCTGGGCTGCTGCCCTCTCTCTCCCCTTAGGCCCACTAAGGCCCATTACTTCTCCCAGGGGGGTTCCGGTAACCCTCCGGCACTCCAGTTTTCTCCGAAACCACCCGGAACACTTCCGGTGTCCGAATATAGTCGTCCAATATATCAATCTTTATGTCTCGACCATTTCGAGACTCCTCGTCATGTCCGTGATCACATCCGGGACTCCAAACAAACTTCAGTACATCAAAACTTATAAACTCATTATAAAACTGTCATCGTAACGTTAAGCGTGCGGACCCTACGGGTTCGAGAACTTATGTAGACATGACCTAGAACTATTCTCGGTCAATAACCAATAGCGGAACCTGGATGCCCATATTGGTTCCTACATATTCTACGAAGATCTTTATCGGTCAAACCGCATAACATCATACGTTGTTCCCTTTGTCATCGGTATGTTACTTGCCCGAGATTCAATCGTCGGTATCCAATACCTAGTTCAATCTCGTTACCGGCAAGTCTCTTTAATCGTTATGTAATGCATCATTTTGTAACTAACTCATTAGCTACATTGCTTGCAAGGCTTATAGTGATGTGCATTACCGAGAGGGCCCAGAGATACCTCTCCGACAATCGGAGTGACAAAACCTAATCTCGAAATACGCCAACCCAACATGTACCTTTGGAGACACCTGTAGTACTCCTTTATAATCACCCAGTTACGTTGTGACGTTTGGTAGCACCCAAAGTGTTCCTTCGGTAAAGGGGAGTTGCATAATTTCATAGTTACAGGAACATGTATAAGTCATGAAGAAAGCAATAGCAATATACTAAACGATCAAGTGCTAGGCTAACGGAATGGGTCATGTCAATCACATCATTCTCCTAATGATGTGATCCCATTAATCAAATGACAACACATGTCTATGGTTAGGAAACATAACCATCTTTGATTAATGAGCTAGTCAAGTAGAGGAATACTAGTGACGTTATGTTTGTCTATGTATTCACATATGTATCATGTTTCCGGTTAATACAATTCTAGCATGAATAATAAACATTTATCATGATATGAGGAAATAAATAATAACTTTATTATTGCCTCTAGGGCATATTTCCTTCACATAGTTATTAGCTATATGGCTTCTTCTCTCTTTTTGGATCTCAATACAATGGTCTCCCCCTCTCTTGTGGAGATCTATTCGATGTAAACTCTTTTTGCGGTGTGTTTGTCAAGATCCGATGAATTGTGGGTTTATGATCAAGTTTATCTATTTGAATCTCCTCTGAATTCTTTTATGTATGATTGAGTTATCTTTGCAAGTCTCTTCGAATTATCAATTTGGTTTGGCCTACTAGATTGATCTTTCTTGCCATGGGAGAAGTGCTTAGCTTTGTGTTCAATCTTGCGGTGTCCTTACCCAGTGACAGAAAGGGTTGCAAGGCACGTATTGTATTGTTGCCATCGAGGATAAAAAGATGGGGTTTATATCATATTGGATGAGCTTATCCCTCTACATCATGTCATCTTGCTTAAGGCGTTACTCTGTTCTTATGAACTTAATACTCTAGATGCAGGCAGGAGTCGGTCGATGTGTGGAGTAATAGTAGTAGATGCAGGCAGGAGTCGGTCTACTTGTCATGGACGTGATGCCTATATACATGATCATGCCTAGATAATCTCATAATTATTCGCTTTTCTATCAATTGCTCGACAGTAATTTGTTCATCCATCGTAATACTTATGCTATCTTGAGAGAAGCCACTAGTGAAACCTATGGCCCCCGGGTCTATCTCTTATCATATTTGCTTCCAATCTACTTTTATTTTCATCTTTACTTTTTGCATCTATTTTATAAAATACCAAAAATATATTTATCTTATCATACTATCTCTATCAGATCTCACTTTCGCAAGTGCCCGTGAAGGGATTGACAACCCCTTTATTGCGTTGGTTGCGAGTTATTTGTTTGTTTGTGCGTGGGACTTTTGAGGAGCCTCCTACTGGATTGATACCTTGGTTCTCAAAAACTGAGGGAAATACTTACGCTACTATTGCTGCATCACCCTTTCGTCTTCAAGGAAAACCAACGCAAGCTCAAGACGTAGCATTGCACAGGCTCAATCACACTGGAAGTGGTTTTCGGATCTCCGGAAAATCACCGTACCGAAGACTTAGTCTTCGACATCGTCCCCTTTCGCAGTGACCATCAGGCATTGCTCGGACGAACCACATTCGATCGGTTCAACACGGTGCCACATTATGCCTACCGTAAATTAAAGATGCCCAGTCCACGTGGCGTCATTACGGTTAATGACAGGTGAAAACTCCCCCTCATGGTCGAAGAGTCTACTACCGCTTTAACAGCAAGAACAATGGACGGCACCTTACAGTCAAACCTCGAGTCCAATGCCAAGCTCCCGGACACCATCAAAGGAGTCCGAACTACTGCGCGGCAGGATAGCCCGGCCCGCCCGGAGATTAATTAAAAACACTCTGAAAATGAATAATACAAGCCACATACTGCGGCTAAACCGCGAGGTGGCGCAAAACTATTTCTTACGTTTTCTTTACAGGTTCACCCCGACGTAGGCCAGGATGGAGGGCGTGGGAACAGTTCGAGCGCATCTGGGAACCTCTAGATATTCCCCTATAATCGTCCGACTACGCCCCAGATCCGAACACAAATTCCGCACGCCTGGTATCAACAGGTTCTGCAGTCATATTTCTTTTTATCACATCATCTGTACTCATACACATTGACGTATTACTCAAATACAACATGTGGATTTATGTGATGCTTACCTATTGCCATCTCTCATTCAAAACTCTTTTGAAAAGACGGCCGCTTACCGCGATATGCCTTAAGATGCCAGGGGCTTCGTCACGCCCATACTACGGCAAAAAAGTCTGAACACCTTCACGGTAGTCCGGCACCCCGAACTTATAGCATTATATGCATCAACTTCGAATCATGTCTTGGGTCAATAGTTTGGTTTGCCCGGCCCCTACGTTTTGGTACCTTACGTTCCGCTGTATCGGCTAAGGTAGCACTGGGAGAACTACTACGATTGTGTCCCGGTTCTTCCGGACGAGAAACTCAGTAGAGAAAGCCGAAAACTGACTGTCATGATGCAGCGAGAGCTGGTCAACTGTTCGAGAGGTTCTAAAATCTTTAAGGATTCTTTCCGCACAATGCTATAACCAATGCAACGTGCGAAGGATCGGGCTTTTCCGATCAGGCGCTTATAGAGCCCCTAGTACGGTCTTCCGAACACTAGGGGCTGCGCCTACCTTCCTCGAAACAACTCCTATGGCTAAGTGAGAGCGATAAAGCCCTATAGTCCGATTGCCTGGTTCGCTGTGCTGAACACCTCCTTTAGGGACCCACAACTGGGATAAAGAGTGCTCAAGTTTATCTCGAACACCCTCGTACTTACTACGTGGGGGCGGAAGCTGACGACTGGCCGACTCTCAGAATTACTATATACAACGGCCGCACAGGATGAAAAACATTCATGTGACAAAGCAATAGATGATAAGAATGCTCTTGTTCAAATATTACAACGGACGAACATGACTGTATTCATGGAAATATAACATCCTTGGTGCATTGCTCCGCCGCAAGGCATGCTCCTTTCAATACACCTTCATAATACAGTTCGGTCTTGCGGTGCTCCTTCCCCTCCGGCGGTCCCTCGGTCATCAGCTTCTTCGCATCCATCTTCCCCAGTGCACCTTGGCACGGGTGAAGGCCATTCGCGCACCCTCTATGCAGACCGATCGCTTGATGACTTCAAGTCGAGGGCAGGCACCTACAAGCCACTTCACAAGCCCGAAATAGCTGGTTGGAATCGGCTCAGTAGGCCACAGCCGAATAATTAAATCCTTCATGGCTAATTCGGCCGCCTTGTGTAGCTTGACCAGCTGCTTCAGCTGATCGGAGAAAGGCACGGGATAATTCGGCGTCAGATACTGCATCCAGAAGAGCTTATCCATAGTATTCCCCCCTTTGGCTTGGTAGAATTGGGCAGCATCAGATATGCTGCGCGGTAGCTCCGCAAACACCCCTGTATACATCAAAACTCAAGCTTGTCAAATTTGATTTTCTCATCCCCTATACTTGCTTTTTACAGAAAAAGCCTTACCAGCCGTAATCTTCCTCGCCTCCTAGATTTCCTTCAGGGCACCTTGGGCTTCCCCCCAGGCATCACTTGCGGCTTGGCGAGCGTGGGAGAGTTCGGATTCTTTCCCTACTAAACTCTGCTCCAGGGTCTCACATTTCTGCACGGCCTATTGAAGCTCTCGCTCAGCCTCAATAACCCTGGCCTCGTGCTTCTCACGGAGCATCTGCTCCGCGGCTGCTTTATTCTCGGCTTCGGCCACAGCCTTTTTCGAGGTCTCAATTTCGCCGACGCCCCTAGAGCACATTATCAAAAAATTGTTATCATGCCCACTCATCCTTTTGTGCTACATAAACAAGGTTTCTATATACCTTGATTATCCCCCAGCTGTCTCTTCACTTGGACAAGTTCAATGCCTTAGTTCGGATACTTCCGCAGCTTGAGAGGCCGCATTCGCTACAGATGCCTACTGGTTAAATAGAGTGATAAATATTATCAAGTGAGTCTCCTGCGAACATGAGTTTGATCCCCTGCCCGGTTCTCTCTTTCACCGAACAGTGTATGAGTGGCTACTATCTATACCATGACATTCTCCCAGAAACTCATAAAACATACCTCAAAGCCTCTTATAAGGCTAACACAGGATTCGTTCAGTCCACTCTCAGCGGACTGAATCTTCTCAATCACCACACCCATGAGGTCACGGTGTTCATCAACGATGGAGGCACCCTGCAGCGCCGCCAATAAAGTACCCGGCGCCCCTGGTTGGACAGAGGCGGCCGGTGGATGGGACTCGGGGACCTTATGGGTCTCTACAATAGTGTCCGGCTTGATTCCGGATTCAAGATGACCCTCGCCATCGACACCCACGGGATTTTTCTCTCCCGTGTAATCGGCCCCAGAAGTATGGCCTCCTAGTGCCGCCTTCGCGACCTTCTCCCCTCCTCCGTTGCCTGGATCCTTCTGGGATGAAACCTCGGTTTCGTTCCTACGTTTGGAGGAAGAGGCCTTCAGGGGTTTCCCGCTCCCCATAGCGTCTGAACCCAGCAGATCCTCTGACGAGGATTGCTCGGCGCAGGGCTTCGCCAGACTGAAAAAGAGAAACACGGCTCAGATTAGAATGTGATGCCACGATAAGGCCACACGCATGAGCATGTTCGGATTTTATACTTACGAGTTCACCAGGGGCTCGGCCCTGGGATCCCACTCCGGGCTGCTATCGGTGGCGCCAGTGGACTCCTCTTGAAGAAGAGTTTTTACCCACTTAGGCGAATCGGCCTCCAAAGAGCTGGAGGCCATTCTTTTATTCTTTCCCCCTGCGGGGGATTTGTCCTCCTCCTCCCCGTCCTCTTCGAAGGAAGAATGGGCATTAGAGTCTTTGGATTTCGTGTCCATGGTACCACGGCGATGAAGGCCGCCCCTAGTCTTTTTGGCCTCCTTCTCGGCCTTCTTCTTCGGTGCTTTATATGGCGCCGGGACCAGCATCTTCGTCAGAAGTGGGCCGGCCGGTTCTTCTGGTAGAGGGGCAGGACAATAGATCCGCCCTGCCTTCTTCACCCAGCCCTAGGAAAATATGGGAAATACGTTAAGTATCTCTCTGAGGATGTACGGACAGAATGTATGAATTATCAGACATTCAGTTACTTACCGAACTTGCGGGGTGGGACAGTTGATATCCGCGGTCCTCGATGGAGTCCGGCCACGGTTTACCGGACTTGATAAGCACCTTCCAGATGTCCTTGTGAGTAGAGCCAAAGAGCTCTAGCAGGGTCTGGTGCTTGGCCGGGTCGAACTCCCATAGATTGCAAGCTCGGTGTTGACATGGTAGAATCCGGCGAACCAACATCACCTGGACTACATTAACGAGCTTGCCGATCTTATCTTCCATGTCTTGGACGCGCGTCTGGAGCTCTGATAGCTCGTCATATGAAGCCCAGCTCAGGCCCTTCTCGTGCCATGACGTAAGTCATAGGGGGGCACTGGATCTGAACTCTGGAATGGCGGTCCACTCCTTGCCACGCGGCTCGGTGATATAGAACCACTGCTGCTGCCACTCCTTGACGGAATCATTGAAAGTTCCAGTCAGCCATGTGACATTGGGCATCTTGCTCACCATGGCGCCTCCGCATTCGGCATGCTTGCCGCTCACTACCTTGGGCTTTACATTAAAAACCTTCAGCCATAAGCCGAAGTGCGGTGGAACACGGAGAAAGGCCTCGCACATGACTATGAATGTCGAGATGTTGAGAAAGGAATTCGGGGATAGATCATGGAAATCAATCCCGTAATAGTACATGACATCGCGAACAAATGGGTGGAGGGGAAACCCTAGCCCGCGGACAAAATGAGGGAGGAATACCACCCTCTCATGGGGTTCCAGAGTGGGGACTATCTGTCCCGCCGTTAGAAGACGGTGGCCAATTCTCTTGGCCAGATACCCGCCCCCCCGAAGCTTTTTGATGTCCTTCTCCCGGACGGTAGAGGCCATCCACTTGCCTCCTGCTCCAGATCCAGACATTTTCGGGAAGCCTTTTTTGGCGAAGAAGAGAAACGCTTGGGCGCTAGGGCTCGGGCAGAAAGGAATGGATGAATACAAAAGGGCGTGGGTGAAGGGGAAGACTCTCCTCCCCTTATAAAGGCAGCGAATATCCTGTGCCCCCCAACTCACCCGCTAAAGTTGCTTAATCCCCATGTTTGATGGCACGGTTGGGTTACCCACGTCTATATTGATGAGGATCCCGCGATAAGGGGACACGATCTCTGCTTCAACAGGACATGCCGATAAAACCGCTTCGCGATATGCATGGTGGTTGGTTGGGAGTAACGGTTCGAATAGTGACCAGACCGTGGCGTGATGTCATGCTATAAAAAGCTGTCAGCAGATTAGATTTGTGGAATATTATACTCTCCATGATGGAATGTGGAGTTCGTTTTGCAGAGATGGACACGACCCTTGTGTCTTAAATCTTCTATGGAGTATTCGGAGAAGGAACTCGCCGTGCAATGCCAAAGACAATATGCGCGCTGGACTCATCGTCATTGAAGCCTGGTTCAGGGGCTACTGAGGGAGTCCTGGATTAAGGGGTCCTCGAACAACTGGACTATATACTTTTGCCGGACTGTTAGACTATGAAGATACAAGATTGAAGAATTCGTCCCGTGTCCGGATGGGACTCTCCTTTGCGTGGAAGGCAAGCTTGGATATTCGGATATGTAGATTTCCTGCTCTGTAACCGACTCTGTGTAACCCTAGCCCCCTCCGATGTCTATATAAACCGGAGGATTTAGTCCGTAGGACAACAACAATCATAATCATAGGCTAGCTTCTAGGGTTTAGCCTCTACGATCTCGTGGTAGATCAACTCTTGTAATACTCATATCATCAAGATCAATCAAGCAGGAAGTAGGGTATTACCTCCATCGAGAGGGCCTGAACCTGGGTAAAGCATCGTGTCCCCTGCCTCCTGTTACCATTAGCCTTAGACGCACAGTTCGGGACCCCCTACCCGAGATCCGCCGGTTTTAACACCGACAGCCATCCTTGTGGACTTTGCAATGAACGTGATCATTAAATCCCCAATGCAAATTGTTTCATGATCGTATAGTGTCCAAAAATTGTGATGACTTGATTTCCCTTGCACATCATAATGAACTTAGCTTGCTTTTGGGTTATGAAGAAACAAAACATTTAACTAAAGATATGCAAGAATTTGTCCTTGATAAAGTTCTTGATTTTGATCTAGAAGAAATTTTTATGTATTGCGCGGTGAATTGCATTGAAAATCCTTATATTGCCAATTACATAAAGAAAAAAAGCAAATAGAAGATGAAGAGAATACTAATGAAAGGGAAGACACTTCCCAATATCCTCCTATTATTTCTTATGATGAATCAGGTAACGAGGAGGAGCTTTCTATTCAACCAATCTCATTAATAAGGAGCTCAAAGAAGAGGGTTAAACCCACACATGATGTAAAGAAGAAAAAGAAAAGACGGAGAAGCAAAGGTAGAAAGGTATCCCTCTCAAATGAAGTTGCTCCTATTACTCATTGTGGTGATGATAATTGCTATACTATTGGTGCTATCCATACTATTAATGATGAGAGTGATTATGCTTATGATATGAAAAGGCCCAAGCTTGGGGATGCTATGTTTTATCAGAATGACATGTTTGAGAATATATTTGCTGCAATTGATGTTTGTCCCAAGCTTGGGGATGCTACGTTTAATGAAGATGATATTTTTAGCCTCCCAAGTTTCGATGAGCAAATTTATTATGATAGCATGCCTCCTATTTATGATGGGTATATTGATGAAAGTGGGTTTGGAAGAGTGTCAACTTTAGGAAGTAATGATCCCACTATTTTGGAGGGTGTTGAATCTTATAATACTTATGAAAGTGGATTTGGAGAGGCCATGACTTTATTTAGTGATAAATCCACTATTTTGGAAGAGGTTTCAATTGATTCTGATGGGAACGAAGTTGCTACTTATGATGATTATTGTGATGAAACTGTTCGCACACGAACACGTCACCGTGTACCTCCAACGTCGAGGGTGATGCACCGCATCTCATGTCGAAGGAGACCCGCCGGAAGCGCGGTACGCAAGACAATCCGGCGGGCGCTTTTGAGGACCCGAAACCCCACACGCCCGGGAGGGACCCCGTCAGGGCACGCGGCGGCTATGGGATGCCCTAGGTCGGCCTGACCGCCCCTAGGGCCTCGAGGTTCGCCGCCCTGCAAAAGAAGAACGAACGAAGAACGAGGAAGAAGAAGAACTAGGGTTAAGGAGAAAAGATAAAAGATAAAAGTGGTAGATGATTGTTCGATTGTGTGTTGTTCAATCGGCCGTCACCCCTTAGGTATATAAGAGGCGGCTGGACTTCCCGTGCAAGGAAAAGGCTTGGATTCACGTCCAAAACCCTAGTCAAATTCGGAATGGTTTTGTCCGAACTTTCCAAAACTGTTCGGTTTAAACTGGCTGCATCTTGCGGGTCTTTTTTGTGGTGGTAAACGATCTCGGATGGAAATGAGCCCAAAAGCAATCTTGACCGTTTCAATGAGACGAACAACTTTATGTTGAACATTTTTTGATTATAAGTCATCTTGAGGGTCAAATCGGTCGCGCAAAATAGGCTATCCTCGCGCTACCCATCAGACAGGGTGTCTGGTGGGGCGCGCTAGTTTTTTGCCTCCTGACAGGGTTGTATTCCGATGACTCTAACTTTTGCATACGAACTCGGATTGGAACGAGTTTTATATCAAAATCAACCGTTTCGACGAGACGAAGACAATCCATGCATATAATGTTTCCATTTAAGGTCGTCTTGGGGGCTTAATTAGCCAAACTGTACTCTGAATATAAGATCTTAGTACTTTGAGCATAGTTTCGGCCTTCGAGATGAAATCGGACTGCGATAACCCAAACTTCAAAGATATTCATATCGACAATATGGAACTCTTTCATGAAGATCACTTCTCCATTTGACGCCATCTTAAATAAGTTATTGACCGTGCCAAAATCTGGTGTCAACACATGCCCCCCTGTTTTTCGGCAAAGTTTGTGTGCCGAAAAATAACTTCCGCATGGCTTGTTCTAAGGACGATGTCAACACTCCATCGGCCATTTTGCATATTCTTAAGATGATAAGTATATATCGGCCATTTAGATTAGCAACAAAAGTGAAGCTAATTGAACATATAATGATTTGGTAACACCCTTTCATGATGTAAGAAATTATATTTTATCCATGGATTAAAATAAGCCCACTGAGGGTAACCAACCATACCTGATGAAGAATTCCATGGCATAGGCATCAACGACATTGTTGAAGAAAATGGATAATGTGTGGACCGAAGATGTTGAAACCTTCGGCTTGGTCATTCGTAGCTTTCACTCTTTTCCTTCTTCACCTTTGTCGCACTCCTTGTAAAGGAAGCTCGCACATAATTCTTATTTTGAATATTTACTTTGGGAACCCACGCCATATTTCTCTTTTCAAGTTCTTGTGCACTAAGCTTCCGCAAATCCTTCTTTTTCCAATATGATAAGTCGAGTGGGCATCCCAGCTGCGATTTTATTTGAAGTAATGGCAATTCTTGTTTTACCTTGTGCACTCTCAAATTCTTCCCTTCAGATTTGGCACTTGATTGACTTGCCTCGTTGCCTTTTGTAGCCAATGTCAACACTTTAATTGACTCTTTTTCATTTGAGATCATATCTGAAGTGACACTCTTACGACCATCTCTTTTGACGTGGTAGATTTGCTCGACCACCTCCTTATTCTTCCTTGTGCACCAGACCGATTCTTTATGATTGAAATGGTCTTTGACGCGTGATTGTTCAAATGTTGATCTCCTTGGAGCTGCATAGTATTGGCGAGATGGTCTAGAATAAGATGGAGAATGTGCCCTTGTATCATACCTGTCCCATGATGAATATGTATCTATATGAGCATAGGGAGGCATCCACGGCATTGGCATTGGCGGCCCAAAATAAGGATATGAATATGTTGCATTAAAATTATCACTTTGCCAATACCAATCCTCATATTTGCGCCTTGGGGGTGATCTTGGTTTCTTTGCATGATTTGGTCGATAAGCATTCTTCTCTTCACTCTTCTTTTGATATTTATCCAATAGTTCAGCGAAGGTGATTTTTGATCTCTTACACTTGCGCTTATTTCGGCCTTTGTTTCCTTTGGTTGTGCTCGCACCAATCATTGGATTTGCTTGCTGCCCCCCAGTCCTTGGCGTCTCCATTGTAGCTTCGATGGAATTCTCACCCTCAAAATTATGTTCATTATGCTCTTCAACAACTTCTTTACCTGAAAGCTTGACCCCATCACCTGCAGTTTTTACCTCCTCTTTAAATGGATCGGCTTGAAGCAGCCGATGCAAAAACTTTCTGCCATCGAGACCAATCAGAATAGACTGGTCATCTCTTGGTGTCTCAACAAATTTCAATCGTCCTTTTTCAATGGCCGATTTAACTATTTGACGAAACATATTGCAATCCTTAAAATTATGTTTGAATGAATGATGCAACCTACAATACATTCGTCCTTGAACTGATGGCTTGACATGGTGATCAACAATTCTTCTGTAATTATTTTTCAGCAATAAATCAAATATTTGGTCACACATGCTTGAATTGAAGGTAAACTTCTTGCTTTCTAGCCGATCTTGCTGTGTGAACGGCTTTGAAGATAAGCAAACGAATGGTTCAGATTTAGAATCTTCCCATTCGGCTATACATTGTGTTTTCCAGTCTATCTCCGGTGTCTTTGGATAAGATATTATATTAGCATCGGATTTCTCAATAGAAATTAACCTTGGCTTTAAACTTCCGATACGAAAATATTTAGAACACACATGTCTCAATTGAGACAAAGTGCAAGCCAAGTAAGAAATAAGCAAAGCTACCCAACTAGATATGAACTTTAGATAAAGCAACGGGGAAAGCTTTGGCCACAACAATAAGTCATTATCGGTCTTTATAAATGGTGCAATGGGTTGACCGATATAGTCTATAACAATTTTGTTGCTAACAAGTAAATTACCCTTCTTCATTGGTCTTTCAAAATTACTTATTAGAATTTTTCTTATAGAAGCATCGACAATAAAGTTGCGACCGAATCGGAAGATAGGCAAGTCACTTGCTAGACATACCTCTTCAATTACGTTGGGAGACCATGATGGTTGTATCACTTGAATAATACTTTGTTCCACTTTTGAATGACTCTCCAATGCCTTGGCATCCTCTTTTTCTTTGATAGATTCGGTACACATACTATTTGATTCGGCTTTTTTAATAACCGAATTAACTTTGTTATCCGAATCACCACTCTTTTTTTCTTTGATTTGCAAGGTTGCTTGTTCTTGTCTAAATTCAGCAAACATTGTAGCTAGTCTATCTTTAAGCTTTTTTCGACCAATTTCAGCCCAATCTTCATCGGATTGCCCCCCAATACTTTGAGACGCTTTCGGCAATGGTGTGTTGCCGAATTTCTGTAATTGTGCAGGGGCAACATGATATGCTACGTTACTAGGTAAAGACACATGCGCTCTGGTAGAATTCTCACTTATTCGGCCATGAGCATGAAGGTGCGGAGCCGAATCACGAATATCTACAATTGCGTATGGTGCCGAAAAATTCGTAGCATGAGGTGTAGCATACGATGTTTGAGGGTAATTGGCCAAATAACTAGTAGTGCATGGCCAATTCCCCTATCCACCGGCACGTTTGGATTAACATACTGCAAGTTATTTGCCGATGAATAAAAAGTCGAAACACTTTGTTGCATATTATTGGAAGTTCCTACATGGGGTGTCTCAACATGATTAACCGAACTCCTCATGTTGTTCATCGGCATATAGATTTGTGGGGTTGCCGATGCATGGGAGTTGGGATACATATGTTGCATGTTGCTAAAATTATATGAAGTTGAAGCATGAAGATTATTCTGAATCGGCTGTTGCACATAATTAGATGCATGATTGATAAAACTAGGGCTAGCCGATACAATATGCTCATTAGATGATCTAGCAACAACATATGTATTATTTGCATCTACATAAGTGAATTGGGTATTCATGTTACCTTTGTAGATTGCAAACCCTAGAGGACGATCTCTTCGTAGCAAGAACGGGCTGGAGACCGTTCAAAGCTTCGTCCCCAGCGGAGTCGCCAAAAAGTGTGTTCGCACACGAACACATCACCGTGTACCTCCAACACCGAGGGTGATGCACCGCATCTCATGTCGAAGGAGACCCGCCGGAAGCGCGGTACGCAAGACAATTCGGCGGGCGCTTTTGAGGACCCGAAACCCCACACGCCCGGGAGGGACCCCGTCAGGGCGCGCGGCGGCTATGGGCTGCCCTAGGTCGGCCTGACCGCCCCTAGGGCCTCGAGGTTCGCCGCCCTGCAAAAGAAGAACGAACGAAGAACGAGGAAGAAGAAGAACTAGGGTTAAGGAGAAAAGATAAAAGATAAAAGTGGTAGATGATTGTTCGATTGTGTGTTGTTCAATCGGCCGTCACCCTTAGGTATATAAGAGGCGGCTGGACTTCCCGTGCAAGGAAAAGGCTTGGATTCACATCCAAAACCCTAGTCAAATTCGGATTGGTTTTGTCCGAACTTTCCAAAACTGTTCGGTTTAAACTGGCTGCATCTTGCGGGTCTTTTTTGTGGTGGTAAACGACCTCGGATGGAAACGAGCCCAAAAGCAATCTTGACCGTTTCGACGAGACGGACAACTTTTATATTGAAAGTTTTTTATCAGAAGTCATCTTGAGGGTCAAATCGGTCGTGCAAAACAGGCTATCCTCGCGCTACCCATCAGACACGGTGTGTGGTGGGGCGCGCCAGTTTTTTGCCTCCTGACAGGGCTTTATTCCGATGGCTCTAACTTTTGCATACGAACTCGGATTGGAACATTTTTTATATCAAAATCGACTGTTTCGACGAGACGAAGACAATCCATGTATATAATGTTTCCATTTAAGGTCGTCTTGGGGGTTTAATCAGCCAAACTGTATTCTGAATATAGGATCTTAGTACTTTGAGCATAGTTTCGGCCTTCGAGATGAAATCGGACTGCGATGACCCAAACTTCAAAGATGTTCATATCGACAATACGGAACTCTTTCATGAAGATCACTTCTCCATTTGACGCCATCTTAAATAAGTTATTGACCGTGCCAAAATCTGGTGTCAACAGAAACTTATGCTATAAAAAGTTGTGATGATTATATTTATAAAACTTGTTATGATTATGATTACCCTTTTTCTGAAAATTACTCTTTTAATATGGAAACAATTTATAGTATTCGAGTCTCTTATGATACTCCCACCATTTCGAATGAGAAGAATTTTGCTTATGTCGAGAGTAAAAAAAATTCTATGCGTGTAGATCATCAAAAGAATGCTTTATGTGATGGTTATATTGTTGAATTCATTCATGATGCTACTGAAAATTATTATGAGGGAGGAACATATGCTTGTAGGAGTTGCAATAATATCAAGTTTCCTCTCTATGTGCTTAAAATCTTGAAGTTATGCTTGTTTTGCCTTCCTATGCTAGTTGATTATTGTTCCCATAAGTTGTTTGCTCACAAAATCCCTATGCATAGGAAGTGGGTTAGACTTAAATGTGTTAGTAATATGCTTCATGACGCTCCCATTATGTTTCAATTCTTATCTTTTATGTGAGCATCATTGTCATCTTCATGCCTAGCTAGAAATGCATTAAAGAAAAGCGCTTGTTGGGAGACAACCCAATATTTATCCTTACTGTTTTTGTGTGTCCACATGATTATGCTACTGTAGTAATCATGTTTTATAGCTTTTGTTTCAATTAAGTGCCAAGTAAGACCTTTAGGATAGCTTACGGTGATAGTTGTGTTGATCCTGCTGAAAATCAGAAACTTTTGCGCTCAGTAAATTAGTTTTCATAATTCACAGAAACGTGCTTTTGATCTGATTATATTTTATATGGATTGGCACACATATTTCTCAGGCTTTCCTAATTTGGTAGGATTTTTGGAGTTCCATAAGTATATATTTGATACAGATTACTACAGACTGTTCTGTTTTTGACAGATTCTGTTTTATATGTGTTGTTTGCTTATTTTGATGAATCTATGAGTAGTATCGGAAGGTATGAACCATAGGGAAGTTGGAATACAGTAGATACTACACCAATATGAATTTAGAATGAGTTCACAACAGTACCTAAGTGGTGAATTATTTTCTTATACTAACGGAGCTTACGAGTTTTCTGTTGAGTTTTGTGTTGTGAAGTTTTGAAGTTTTGGGTAAAGATTCGATGGACTATGGAATAAGGAGTGGCAAGAGCCTAAGCTTGGGGATGCCCAAGGCACCCCAAGGTAATATTCAAGGACAACCAAGATCCTAAGCTTGGGGATGCCCCGGATGTCATCCCCTCTTTCGTCTTTGTCTATCGGTAACTTTACTTGGAGCTATATTTTTATTCACCACATGAGATGTGTTTTGCTTGGAGTGTCTTGTATGATATGAGTCTTTGCTTTTTAGTTTACCACAATCATCCTTGCTGTACACACCCTTTGTGAGAGACACACATGATTCAGAATTTATTAGAATACTCAATGTGCTTCACTTATATCTTTTGAGCTAGACAATCTTGCTCTAGTGCTTCACTTATATCTTTTTAGAGCTCAACGGTGGTTTTATTTTGTAGAAATAATTGATCTCTCATGCTTCACTTATATTATTTTGAGAGTATTTTAGAACAACATGGTATTTGCTTTGGTTATAAAATTGGTCCTAATATGACGGGCATCCAAGTTGGGTATAATAAAAACTATCATAGAAAGTGCATTAAACACTATGATCAATGTTTGATAACTCTTTTGAGATATAAAGGTGGTAATGTTAGAGTCATGCTAGTTGGGTAATTATGAAATTGAGAAATACTTGTGTTAAAGTTGGCAAGTCCCGTAGCATGCACGTATGGTAAAACTTGTGTAACAAATTTGTAGCATGGGGTGCTTTTTTGATTGCCTTCCTTATGAGTGGAGGTCGGGATTGCGCGATGGTTAACTCCTACCAACCCTTCCCCTAGGAGCATGCATAGTAGTACTTTGCTTCGAGGGCTAATAAACTTTTTGCAATAAGTATATGAGTTCTTTATGACTAACGTGAGTCCATGTATTATACGCACTCTTACCCTTACATCATTGCTAGCCTCTACGGTACCGCGCATTGCCCTTTCTCACCTTGAGAGTTGGTGCAAACATCGCTGGTGCATCCAAACCCCGTGATACGATATGCTCTATCACACATAATCCTCCTTATATCTTCCTCAAAACAGCCACCATACCTACCTATTATGGCATTTCCATAGCCATTCCGAGATATATTGCCATGCAACTTTCCACCGTTTCATTTATTATGACACATTTCATCATTGTCATATTACCTTGCATGATCATGTAGTTGACATCGTATTTGCGGCAAAGCCACCATGCATAATTTTTCATACATGTCACTCTTGATTCATTGCCCATCCCGGTACACCGCCGGAGGCACTCATATAGAGTCATATTTTGTTCTAGTATCGAGTTGTAATCCATGAGTTGTAAGTAAATAGAAGTGCGATGATCATCATTATTAGAGCATTATCCCTTGAAAAGAAAGGCCAAAAAAAGAGAAAGGCCAAAAAAAGGCCAAATAAAAAAGGAAGGCCCAAAAAAAAGAAAAAAAAGGGGGGGGACAATGTTACTATCCCTTTCCACACTTGTGCTTCAAAGTAGCACCATGACCCTTATGATAGAGAGTCTCTTATTTTGTCACTTTCATATACTAGTGGGAACTTTTCATTATAGAACTTGGCTTGTATATTCCAATGATGGGCTTCCTCAAAATGCCCTAGGTCTTCGTGAGCAAGCAAGTTGGATGCACACCCACTTAGTTTCTTTTGTTGAGCTCTCATACATTTATAGCTCTAAGTGCATCCGTTGCATGGCAATCCCTACTCCTCATGTTGACATCAATCGATGGGCATCTCCATAGCCCGTTGATTAGCCTCGTCAATGTGAAACTTTCTCCTTCTTTGTCTTCTCCACACAACCTCCATCATCATATTCTATTCCACCCATAGTCCTATATCCATGGCTTACGCTCATATATTGGATGAGAGTGAAAAAAGCTGAAGCGCGTTAAAAAGTATGAACCAATTGCTTGGCTAAAACCGGGGTTGTGCATGATGGGAGTATTTTGTGTGACAAAAATGAAGAATAGCCTAACTATATGATTTTGTAGGGATAAGCTTTCTTTGGCCATGCTATTTTGAGAAGACATGATTACTTTGTTAGTATGCTTGAAGTATTACTATTTTTATGTCAATATGAACTTTTATCTTGAATCTTTTGGATCTGAACATTCATGCCACAATAAAGAGAAATTACATTGAGAAATATGCTAGGTAGCATTCCACATCAAAAATTCTGTTTTTATCATTTACCTACTCGAGGACGAGCAGGAATTAAGCTTGGGGATGCTTTATACGTCTCCAACGTATCTATAATTTTTGATTGTTCCATGCTATTATATTATCTGTTTTGGATGTTTAATGGGATTTACTATACACATTTATATCATTTTTGGGACTAACCTATTAACCTAGAGCCTAGTGCCAGTTTCTGTTTTTTCCTTGTTTTTGAGTTTTACAGAAAAGGAATACCAAACAGAGTCCAATTGACGTGCAATTTTTTGACGATTTTTTGTGGACCAAAAGAAGCCCCTGGAGTGAAAGAGTTGGGCCAGGAGAGTACCGGGCTGACCACAAGGGTGGGGGGCGCGCCCACCCCTTGGGTGTGCCTCCATGCCTCGTGGACAGCTCGGACCCCCCCTGACGTGAGACCTACGCCAAAAATACCTATAAATACTGAAACCTCCAGAAAATAACCTAGATCGGGAGTTCCGCCGCCGCAAGCGTCTGTAGCCACCAAAAACCTCTACACTTGAAGGCCCAACAACGTCTACAAGAAGAAGGTTGTGTAGTAGACATCAGCAAGCAAAGCAAATAAGTAGCAAAAAGAGACAACTCTCTCTCTCTCTCTCTCTCTCTCTCTCTCTCTCTCCGAAGCCTATGATCTATACACTTTCTCCCCCTTTGGCAACAAGTTACCAAAAAGCTCGAAAATGCATAGTGTTATGCGTCTCTCTAGGCTTGATCTTCGGGAGGTGGTGTTGACATGACCTCAAGGACGAAAGCTTTTGTAGATGTTGTTGGAGCTGGAGGGGTTGCCACTGGAGGGGCAACAAGAGCTGTGGGAGATGTGGGTGCAGGTGCCGAAGTTGTGGCTCTAGTGTCTATCACTGGCACTGCTGCAGACCTTTGTGCCCTAGGCACCCTGTGGAACACCTGTGTAGTAGCTTTGCCCTTTCTCTCCTGAGCTTCTTCCTAGAGTTCTTCAACAGCAGTCTGAATCTCAGTTACTTTCAAGTCCAGATCATAGAATTTTGTCTCTATTATCCTCTCCAAGATCTCCTGGTTCAGAGTCAGGGTAGCTAGTCCTTTCTCAACCCTCAGGGTTGATTGAATTAGAAATCCAAGCTAGTCTTGTTTGGACTTGAGAAAGACTTCTAAAGCCTCTGCTGCACTTGGCATCTTTGCTGCTTTTGCTGCCCTGGCCTTCTCCTTCTTCTCATGAGCTGCAACTGAAGATGGATCATTAGCATCCATGACAACTATGTTGTCCTCAAATTCAGGCAGCAAAGGAAGGTGTTCTTTGTCCAAAAGATACACTCATTGCTTGATCTTGTAATTGGTTAGCTCTTGGATGTGTGGAGCATATCCACAAGACCTCTTCTGGTCAGCTGCTGTCCTTTTGATTGTCTCTACAATTAGGCGCATGACCTTGAATTTCTATGGCACAACATCAAAAAACTGTAGCAAGTTGATGGAATGGCCTCTGGTCATCCTGTGATCTCCAGATTTGGTCAACAAAGTGTGCCTCAAGATAGTGTTTATAGTGGCCAAACTAGATAGCAGATAGTAGACTGATCCAAACTTGTGTGTTTTCAAGGCCTCATCTGGAATTTCCTTATACATATTGGCCATGGTATTGTGATCCTTCTTCTTCTCAGCATACACATCTATTTGATGTTATTCTTCTTCAGGGGCATTTATGAGCCTAGCCCACTCATCAACAGTTGATTGGTGCCTCTGTCCTTTTGTCATCCACACAATTCTTCCATCTGGATAGAAGTGAGCTGTTGAGTAGAATTGCGAAATGAGCTCATCATTCCATTTGGTGAGCTTTTGATGAACAAAGTCATCAACACCATTAGCTTTGAAGCTTTCATGCACTCCTGGGAAATGATCAACATTAGCATCAATGAATTTCCAGTCCACCCATCTCATGTCACTAACTATGGGTTTCTTGTCCAGCAATACTGTCTCATAGAAATCCTGTTGCTCTTTGGTGTGGAACCTGTAGTCCACTGCAGTCCTCCTCCTCACAGCATAAGGATCAGCTTGTCTCCACTTCCTGAGACCAGCATCCTTTCTTTCCTTCATATTTTCAGCCACTGGGTGACTGTCATTGTGGTCTGGAATCTTGGGCTTGAGCTTTCTAAGCACTTGGGCTTCAGCTTCTTCAGCAGCTCCAGGCATTGGGGCTTGTTCTTCTCTATAGCAGGTATGTTCCCGATACTTCTCTTTGGAGCTTGAGATGGAGCTTTGGGGGATGTCTTGGGCTTTGAAGGAGCTGCCCCAAACTTGATGGCATCCCCCATCAGCTTCTGTGCCTTTGCAGGAGGTGCTTGAGCAGCAACCTCTTCTTCCTCTTCCTCTCCACTTTCAGAATCCTTCCTCATTGAAGGATTTCCAATCACTCTAGTTGTTGTTTTCTGACCCTCTTCTTCCCTTCATCACCTGCTTTTGGATCAAGTGAGAAGAACATAGTTTCCTGAGTGGAAGTTCTGGCCTTTGACATGGGAACTCTCCTGGTAGGTGCCTTCTTCTGCATTCCAGGTTTTGTTGCAGCAGCAGTTCCATATTCATTTTTCAGTACCTTCTTCTTGGAGCTAACTTCCTCCTCGGTAGCCACATAGTCCTCATCCTCTGAATCTGAGGTTCTCTTCTTCCTTGTCCTTGTTGCTGCCTTGGGCAAGTTGCTTGGAGTGCTCCTGCTGCCATCATCAGAACTGCTGGAGGGACTAGTGCCCTCACTCATGTGCACTTGCTCTTCGGATTTGTTCTGGCTATCACTCTGGTTAGACATTCTGCATAGCAAACTGAGAATTGTCCCTGTGAATAGATGTAGATGAGGTAGATTAAATGAGCATCACAAAGTGCATAGTTTTTGCAAAAGGAATGAGTCAAAAACTTAGTATTAGTTTTCTACAGGAAGCATTTCGGAGCTACCGATTTGTAAAACTCAGTGACACCGAAGCAACTTTGGAGTCTAAACATGTGGAATTGGTCAGACCGAGGCATAGTTCGGTAGCTCCGAGTTTGCTAGGGTTTCACAAAGTCTTGGTATCGGTCACACCAATTTGCAATTTTCGGTCAGACTGAAAATCACTTGTGCTTTGTCCTAAGCCAAATCGGTGGAACCGATTCCTACAACTCGGTCGGTCCGAGATGAGTCCGGTGGAAACCTAACCCTAAATTTTCGATTCAAATCTAGTCTAATGGAGATTCTCTGTGGATGGATCGATCTCATACGTGGAATAGAACATGGCATTGACCTTGTGCAAAGAATTAGAAGTAAAAGGAGTGCACAAGGAGTCGAACTCATACCCTAGTTTGGCAATGAGTTCTCTATGGCGACAACGGCGGTGAAGAAATCCGTTGACGGCGGCGGAGGCAAGAGGCGGGAGGTCGCTGGCGACGAGGTGACGATCCGGAGACTCGAGAAGTAAAGCAGGACACATGCGGGCGACAGGGTTTTGAAGTGATTTCCAAAATCTGGCCCGTCAGTATTTATATCCTGACACTGTCGGTGTGACCGAGTACTCGGTGACACCGAGACGCATGATCGCAAGCGGTTACTGCAACTCGGTGAGACCGAAAGGTTCTAATCGGTTGTACCGAGATTGAAACTTGATCAACCCAGTGAACTCGGTGTGACCGAAATGGAGGAGTCGGTCAGACCGAAATACACAGTGAGGTTTTGGAACTTTTAAGTCTATGAAAAAATGGGACTCCGGTTGCTCCTCACACAGAGGGTTTGAATTTGACTTAGATCAAACTTTGTGATGTAGCATGAATAGAGTTTGAGAAGAGAAAAGTATAGATAGCTAGAGAGGGTTCTTAGGCATTCTTGTCCATCCATTTGGCAAAAAGAAGAATCTCCAAACAATCAAAGCAACAAATGGATGTCCTCGAATGAGAAAAAGTATGCAACCAACATGCTCGCACAATAAAATGACAAATGAAATATGTCGCGAAGCATGCACAATCACTCTAGCATCTATCAAGCAATTGGCGATAACTAGGTCATCTATATATGAGTATATTGACTTAGGAGTCAAATGAGAACATTTGATCATAGGTCATACTCATCGTTTAAGCACAAGTGGGGTTACCACTTTTACATAAAGCATTGTTGTGTTCACGCCATTAGAGTTGCTTTAGCTCAATCCTTATAGTAAAGCTCCTTCTAGATGTGATATTCCCCCTAAGAGGAATCAACTAACCTTGGGTTTTGTCGATCATGACTTCATGTAGATATCGAAGATGTGGATGCTCATTGTTGATGTAGATCATTTGAAGCAATCCATTGGAGTGAGTTGCACTTTCAATACCTACATGCGTTAGTCCCACAAGGAACAAACAAGGATATCCATAGACATAGAGTGAAGCACACACATGATGATGTCCATGAAAGCATTAAGTTACCTTGTCCCTTGTCTTACCAACAATAGGGTTTGTGACTCCTTGAACTAGTGCAAGATGTGGAAGTTGTTTGCACTTGTCCTTGCCAAAATGAATATGAGTGAAGTATGTTGGTGGAGTCACCCTCAAGGACTCTCTAGTTCTTCTTCTTCAGGATTTACATCATCTTGATGGGAATCCTTGGAGTTGTGGAAGTACTTGATGAAGGAGAACTCGATTTAGTCTTGGGAACCCACTTGACCAAGGCCTTCGGAACATCTTCAAATGCATCAATCTCTTCTTTAAGCTTGTCCTTGCCTTTTAGCTTGTGGTCTTGTGGTGGAAGATCATCTTGAGCTTGTGTCCCCTTGAAGGAAGTATGGTCATACTTCTCTTGTTGAGGAACAAACTTTGTCTTGGGGTATTGATCTTCTTCCCATTCAACTCCATTGGGATTGAACTTTCGTTCAAAACCAACACCTTGATTCTTCCGGTGCCTACCTTGCTTGCGTACAATTTCCTCAAATTGCTTACTTCCAGCAAGGCTTTTGTAAACACCTTTCTCTATAATTCCCTTCAATAAGCTATTTTCTTGCTCAAGTGTAACTTGGCTAAGAGAATCATTAGTAGAATCAAGAGAACTACTAGAAGCAACAATATTGGATTTAGCATGATTATTGTTACTACTAGAAGAAGAATCTTTCTTTTTCTTGTTGCTAGACTTTACTTATGGCATGTAAGTAGACAAGAGTAAACGCTTGGCAATGTAAGAAAAACTTTTCTTCCGAAGATCATCATTGATGGCCTTTAAGAACTCATGCTCTTGCTCAAGATTGAGCTTTTCGAAGCGTATCTTCTCATGAGTTTTTAAAAGTTCTCATTGATCTTCTAAAGTAGTTTCATGAGCTAACTTAAGAGTGTTTAGTTCTTTAGTTAGACACTCAATCTTCTCCTTATCATTGTCATTCGTTTGATCTTGATTAGCATGATTAATTAATGTTTCATCATAGTATTCATCACTAGAGTTGTCAACAAGTAAATCATCATCACCTAGCAAGTCATCTTCATCACTATTGAAATCAACATACTCGGGGTGTGTTACCTTGGGGACTTTAGCCATGAAGCATCTCCCTATTCCTTCATTTGGTGAGTCAAATATGTCATAGGAGTTGGTTGACACAAGTGCTAGACCGGAAACACCTTCATCTTGAGTATATTCGGAGTCGGAGTGATAACTTCTCTCGGAGTGGTGGTCGGAGTTGGAGCCGGATACCCATTCACCAACATGAGCTTGATGTCTTTGTTTTGTGTAGCTCCTTGATGACTTGTCCTTCCTTTCCGAATCCTTGCTTCTTTGAGAGGTTCTTCGTTCATAACGATCATCTCTACTCCTTCTCTCTCTTGGAGGCGATTCTTCCCTTTTGCTTATTCTTTTAGGTGAGTCTTCTCTTCTTTTATAGGGAGATGTGCACTCATTGGAGTAGTGTCCGGGTCTTCCACAATTGTAGCAGTTTCGCTCACGACTAGAAGATCTTTTGTTATTGTAGGATCTTGACTTGGAACTTCTTTCCTTTCTTCTACTCTTGTAGAATTTGTTGAAGTTCTTTACCATTAAGCCCAGTTCTTCATTGAAGGCTTGTTTCTCACTTGATGATGTAGGAGCATCACATGAGGCTTGGTAAGCACCACTAGACTTGTTGTGAAGCTCTTGTTTGTTCATGAGTGACATCTCATGAGCAACAATTCTTCCATTGACTTCGGTTGGCTTGAGATCTTTGTAATTTGGCATCATTTGGATCAATGTGCACACGGTATCATATTTTCCATCCAAGGCTCTCAAGATCTTCTTGATGATGAATTTGCCGGTCATCTCTTCACTTCCTAAGCCGACAATCTCATTTGTGATAAGAGCAAGCCTAGAGTACATTTCGGCGACACCTTCACCATCCTTCATTTTGAACTTGTCAAGTTGACTTTGAAGCACATCCAACTTGGATTCCTTGACGGAGTAGGTACCTTCGTGCATATCAATAAGTGTATCCCAAATTTCCTTTGCATTCTCAAGACGGCTGATTTTGCTGAATTCTTCAGGGCAAAATCCATTGAAGAGGATATCACAAGCTTGAGCATTGTATTGCAGCATCTTCAATTCTTCCGTGGTAGCTTCACGGTTTGGTTCTCTCCCATCAAAGAATTCACCTTGCAAGCCAATACACACAATAGCCCAAACGGCGGGGATATGTCCAAGAATATGCATTTTCATCTTATGTTTCCAACTAGCAAAACTAGTACCATCAAAGTAAGGACCTCGACGGTGATACTTTCCCTCGCTAGACGCCATACTCTCCTAGGTTGTGAAACCAAGGTATGATCACCAAAGCTATGGGAATCAAGGCAAATGGAGACCAAAGCTCTGATACCACTTGTAGGATCGAAAGTATGTCTAGAGGGGGGGGGGTGATTAGCCTATTTGACCAATTAAAAACTTAACCTTTTCCCAATTTTAGTTCTTGGCGGATTTTAGCAACTTATGACAAGTCAAGCAATCACAATACAATTCAAGCAAGCATGAAAAGAGTATATGAGCAGCGGAAAGTAAAACATGCAACTTGCAAGAAAGTAAATGGGGGGAGTTTGAAGGGAGCAAACGCAATGTTGACACAGAGATTTTTGGCGTGGTTCCGATAGGTGGTGCTATCGTACATCCATGTTGATGGAGACTTCAACCCACTAAGGGTAACGGTTGTGCGAGTTCCATGGAGGGCTCCACCCATGAAGGGTCCACGAAGAAGCAACCATGTCTATCCCATCATGGCCATCGCCCACGAAGGACTTGCCTCACTAGCGTAGATCTTCACAAAGTAGGCGATCTCCTTGCCCTTAGAAACTCCTTTGTTCAACTCCACAATCTTGACAGAGTCTCCCAAGTGACACCTAACCAATCTATGAGACACCACTCTCCAAAAGGCAATAGATGGTGTGTTGTTGATGAACTCCTTGGTCTTATGCTTCAAATGATAGTCTCCCCAACACTCAACTCTCTCTCACAGATTTGGCTATGGTGGAAAGATGATTTGAGTGGAAAGCAACTTGGGGAAGGCTAGAGATCAAGATTCATATGGTAGGATTGGAATATCTTGGCATCAACACATGAGTAGGTGGTTCTCTCTTAGAAAATGAGTAGTGGAAGTGTAGGTTTGTTCTGATGGCTCTCTCCATGAATGAAGAGTGGGTGGAGGGTTATATATAGAGTCCACACAAAATCTAACTGTTACACACAGATTCCCAAACTCGGTGAGACTGAATCAGCAAACTCGCTCAGACCGATTTAGTTCAAAATGTGAACGTTAGGAGTTTTGGTGGGACCGATATAGTTATCTCGGTGGGACCGATATGCTAGGGTTAGGGCATAACGTAATCTCGGTGTGATCGATCACATGAACTCCGTGGGACCGATTTCAGCAAATAGGTACACAGATGGTTGGTCAGGCAAACTCGGCGGGACCTATTCGCTCACTTTGATGGGACCGAAGTGTTACAAAAAGGAAAAAGAAAGTTTGCAATGCAGACTTGGTGGGACCAATTTGCTCATTTCGGTGAAACCAAAATGTTACAAAGGGGAAACATAGAGTTTGCAATCCCATCTCAGTGAGACTGAGATACCTATTGGCGAGACCGAAGTAACTAGGGTTTGTGGCTGTGGCTATGTCAAGTAAACTCGATGGTGCCGGATAGATCAAATCGGTGGGGCCGAATTTGACTTTAGGTTTAGGACATATGTGGAAATGAGAAAGTGGTTGAGGGTTTTGGAGCATATCACAAAGCATTTTGAGCAAGTAACTCATTAAGCAACACCTCATCCCCTTTTAATAGTATTGGCTTTCCTATGGACTCAATGTGATCTTGGATCACTAAAATGAAAATGTAGAGTCTTGAGCTTGTTGCCAATATATGTCCTTTGCATTTTTAGGGGTCCACATCTCTAATCCATGCCATGCCAAACATTGAACTTTCTGAAATGATTATCTTGAAATAGCATTAGTTCAATGAACTATATGTTGTTAAGAATTACCAAAACCACCCAGGGATTAGTTGCACTTTCACCCCTGCTTAAGTCGACCACATCCTCGTCCTCAGTGCCGCCCTCAAGGTCGTAGTACTCGTAGTAGTGGCTGCACCAGAGCTCGCGCTGGTACTCCACCACCGATTCCTCGATGGACAGACTCTTCTCTACCTTGACCTAGGCCACGCGCAACTCCTCCTCCCGACGCTCCTCGATCTCCGCCGCCTCCTGCATCTCCAGTTCCCACTAGACGACCTCATGAGGAAGTAGGTGCTCCATGGCCACCGCAGCCTTTTTTGATGTGGGTTGCATGCTGGATTCCGAGGTGGCCTGGAATATCTTGGCGTGGATGGCCTCGACCCAGGCCAGGGTGACATCGGCGGCACAGACGACAGCTCGAGCACTCTCGGCATGTTTAGCCGCTGTTGCAATAGCAGTTGCAGCCGTCTCGGCTGCTGCAGTTACCCCGTCGGCTACCGCAGACGCCCTCTCGGCGGAAGCGGCCGCGCTCAACGCAGATGCGGCGGCACTCTCGGCGTAGGCGGCTGCGCTCTCGGCGCAGGCGGCGACGCTCGGGGGGGACGCGGCCATTGTACGGGCCTTCACGAAGCGTTTCTATGATGTCATCTTTGCAAGAAGGGGGTGCAGGAATGGTGATCGGCATTTGTGGATTCGGGGGTTGCCGGCACTAGAGCAGACGAGCCAGCGAAGCTTAAGGAGGAAGACTTAAATAGACCCAAATTTTCATGAAGAGCAACGACGAGGACACCTACGCGCCGCCGGACGAGGTTGCGCCGAAGCCCCCAACTTTGGATTGGTTTTGGGGCCAATACGATCTTTGTCTTTGGAATTCGCTGCCGCCGGCTGAGAAAGCCAGGCAAGTGGATTTCTAGAAGGAGATGGCGGAGGAGGATGGCAGGTACCAGGCGGCCCATGAAGCCGCGATGTCGCCTGGAAAAAGGAGGCGGTGGAGCTTTGGGGGCGGGCGCGTCGTCGTGCGGATGAGGTGTACGAAGATGGGTACTTCGCGAGGAAGGCCAGAGGCACTAAGCACCTTGTCGCTGCATGGAGCTAGGCCGATAAGCTCCAGCATGCCACCGACGAGGAGCTCCGGTGGGCGCCCAATGAAATGGCAAGATCGTTCGCGCATCTCCGCCTGCAAGAGGCAGATCGGCACGACAAGCGCTGCGAGGCGGAGGAGGCGGAGTACTGCCTCCACTCTGGGAAGACGCCGCACACCAGGGAGATGCTGGCGAGTGGCTACCAGAATACTGGCCCCAGGAGGGATTATTAGTTTTAGTATTGTTCATTTTCAATTTTATGCATTGTACCTAGTAGTTAAGTATCATCATGTATATGTGATGATATTATATATATTCTGTGATGAACTAATGAACAATTAATATTATATATATATTATGAATTCCATTTTCTATCTACTTTTGTGCACTAATTTGAATCTATCTATTATCATCCACATATATAGAATGGAAAGCGTATAAACACACATTGAAACAGAACATAAGAACGGAAAACAGAGTACACACATTGAAACAGAGCAATAGTATGATTGGTGTGAATACATAGCTATCCACGTTGAAACGACTCAACAAAATAAAACACATCAATGAGACCATGACTAGCAGCCCTTGCCTACGGTAGCTCTTGGCTCTGCCTGAATTCGTGTAGGCGTTCGTCCAAGTGGTCAACACGCTCGCGGTACATCTGGAGCGAGATCTCGAGATACAAGTTGGCTTTCATCGGAGATCACCACCTCGAGGATGCGACAACCATGTTCCTCTACTGCGCCCAGGTGGACACCTGGGCCAAGGAGGCGGTCGAGCCTAGCATCGAGCGGTCTGCGGACAAGGCGAACGGCGCGGCGAGCGTCCGGTGCAAGTATGACGCGGCCGGCCTCTAGTGAAAGTACGACGCAGAGGGTCTGTGCCCACTCCTGGCGAGGAATGGGGGTACTGACGGGACGTGTAGCCAGCTGTGATGCCCTGTCGATAGCAAGTAAGCGCCGATGGTCTGCTCTTGCTGTGCGGTGCGCCGCGCCTCTCGCTCTGCGTCGCTCCAACACTCTCACCGTGCGGCTAGCCACAGCCTATCGGCGCGGACGCGCCTAGCTTGCTCTGCGGCGTGCCATCGATCATATTGTGCGGCGAGCTGCAGCCTCTCGGTGCTGACATGCCTATCTTGATCCGCGGCGCTGAAGCGCCATGCGCCAAAGGTCTGCTCAACCCTGGCGATGACGCGCATCACGGCGTCGTCCATCGCGTTGCCGAGGAGCGCCGTGGCCTCGACGGGCCGTAGCGCCTTCTAGTTTTCCTCATCGACGAGGTTGATGGCAGAGGCGGCACTTTGGTGCGTTGGCATGCTTGGAAAAGGTGTATGTACTACAGGCTGTGCTTGTTGCCTTGCGCCTAGGTTTATGTGCAATATCGCTGGGTGGCGAGAAACATGTGAGGAAATGGTGGGAAACGGTGGCGTGTTCATAGAACACCATCAATTAATGGAAACTTACAATATAAAGGAATGTCGAGCTAGGACAAGAAGTAGATGATGATAAGATGAACACGGACCACACTAGGGAACCCGTCGGTGATGAATTCATCAATCGCAAACGGTTGTACACTAGCAAGCGTTTGCTCACAACACACACAACTTATTCCATCACAAACAGGTCGAATGGATCAACTCTATGCCATGTATACACATTGTCAAAAAGTAATGCGGTAGACCTTCTTTAACATATGTTAAAAAATAAAATAAAAATAAAAAACAAGGACCTCGGGGTTAAATTAGCTAAGGGAATGGGTCATTTTTGTCATTTGACCGATATGACCCATCCTATCAGTTAATTTAACATCAACACAACTTCCCATCTAGTCACCCATCCGCTCCAGCCTGAGCACACTTAACTTGAGAGTTCTCTTAGATGAGCTACTGGTGGAACAACTAGTCCTTGCTGATATAGGATGCCTCTTCGCATCCTTACGACATATCTGGATGATAGCCCGTCCCCCAATGGCCAATACATGTTGTGTAGACAGAGCATATCACATACGTCTCATTAGAAGCAATCGTCTGTGTTATTATCGGTCTTCGCACACATTTCTGATTACAAACCTGTTTGCCGCGTATCACACACATCTTGTTATATTGAACCATTTCTATTCTCTTGTCTCAACGCAAACAGTTCATATGAGTGAACCGCATGCTGTATATCGCACACACACCTTGATCTGGCTGACCGTTTCTTTTGTGTTGCCTAATCGTAAATAGTTCATCTGAGTGAACCGTATGCTGTGTATCGCACACACCTTCATCTGGCTGCCCGTTTCTTTTGTTCCTCCTCATCGCAAATAGTTAATTGAACTGAACCGTATGCCCTGCATCACACACACAACTAAAATCTGAACCGTGTTTGATGCATCCGTCATCGCAAACGTTTTGCACATTTTAGACGTTTCTCTGACACCACCGTTTGCGATTATTGCCTCGCACACAGTTTCTCGAAGGGTCTCTGATCATAGTGTCGCTTAGCAGCATCCTGCAGTAGTGCTACCATGAGAACGATTCGGCTAACCCTAGATAGCTAGCCTATCAATCTTATGATCCTGCCTCCGATCTAGCCCTCCAGTTTATATAGACACCGGAGGGGCGTAGGGTTGTACAAAGTCGGTTTTATGGAAAGGAACAATATATCCGGACACCTATACTTGCCGTCCACGCATGTGAGAGTCCCCTTCAAACACGAGAGATAACCTTCTGTCTTGTAGCTTGACGGCCCATCAGTCCGGCCCAAACCAATAGGCCGAATGCCCGAGGACCCCCTAGTCCAGGACTCCCACAGTAGCCCTTGAACCAGTCTTCAATGATGATATATTCAGCGCTCAGATTGTCTTCGGCATTGCAAGGCGGGTTCTTTAAAGAATACACATCGACTTTCTTGTGTAAAAGAATTGTATCCGACTTTTTGCAATAAACACAACGCTTAGCCGTGAAGGCAGGATATATATAAAAAATGAGAATGGTGTCTTTTACTGATAACTTTTTCGATGAAGCGTTAGACTTGACCTTTCGGCATTTCGAACCATTTTCACACCCCGCTATCTGTGTTCCGAGGCCACGCCTCATTGGCATGTCCCGTCAAAATAGAGATCATGCCCACTTAATATGGGATTGCATATGAATGATATTTGGGTAATCCAACCGACTGCGGCGCATACATACATTGGGAATAGGCAAGGTTTTAAGGCTAGGGTAGTGGGAGTTCGGCATTCATAGCCTATATAAGCGGTTAAAAAAATAAAGACCCATCTTTCCTACCCCACGCCTTCTTCCTCCCTCAGCGTTTCTATCTTCAAGCTCTAGTGCCCAAGCTTCGATCCTCCCCACTGCCATCAACCTCTCCTGCTATGTCTGGGTCCGGCTTTCAGGGCAAGTGGGTGGCCTCCTCCGTCAGGGAGAAGGACATCAAGGAGCTCTGGGAGGTGGGGTACCTGAGTGCGGACATCGCATGCAGGCTCCCTGCCAAGAAGCAAGTCATCCCCACTCCGGAGCCAGGAGAAAGAGTGGTTTTTATCCCTCACTTACTCTATGGACTTGGGTTTCCACTTCACGCTTTCGTCTGCGGCCTCATGTTCTATTACGGGCTAGATTTCCATGATCTAGCCCCAAACTCCTTCCTCCACATTTTGGCGTTTATCGTCGTGTGCGAGGTGCTCCTCTGCATCCCCCCCCCCACTTCGGCTTCTAGCTCAAAGTCTTCAACGTGAAGCCAAAGGTGGTGGACGGGGAGCACGCAGACTGCAGAGGCGCGATGGTGAGCAAACTTCCCAACGTCAGTTGGCCCAAAGGGGCTTTTGTAAAAACAGTGAAGATATGGCAGCAGGAGTGGTTCTACATCACCGAACCGCGTGGCGCCAACTGGGAGGCCACTCCTGAGTTTAGATCCGGACCCCCAATGCGGATAGCATCATGGATCAACAAGGGTCTGGACTGGGGGTCAGCTGACGTACGTGTTGGAAATATGCCCTAGAGGCATTAATAAAATGGTTATTATTATATTTCCTTTTTTCTTATAATTGTCTATTTTTCATGCTATAATTGTATTAACTGGAAACCGTAATACATGTGTGAATACATAGACCACGACATGTCCGTAATGAGCCTCTAGTTGACTAGCTCGTTGATCAATAGATGGTTATGGTTTCCTGACCGTGGACATTGGATGTCATTAACAACGGGATCACATCATTAGGAGAATGATGTGATGGACAAGACCCAATCCTAAGCATAGCACAAGATCGTGTAGTTTGTTTGCTAAGAGCTTTTCTAATGTCAAGTATCATTTCCTTAGACCATGAGATTGTGCAACTCCCGGATACCATAGGAATGCTTTGGGTGTACCAAATGTCACAACGTAACTGGGTGGCTATAAAGGTGCACTACAGGTATATCTGAAAGTGTCTGTTGGGTTGGCATGAATCGAGACTCAGATTTGTCACTCTGTATGATGGAGAGGTATCTCTGGGCCCACTCGGTAATGCATCATCATAATGGGCTCAATGTGACTAATGAGTTGGCCACGGGATCATGCGTTACATAACGAGTAAAGAGACTTGCCGGTAACGATATTGAACAAGGTATGGGGATACCGACGATCGAATCTCGGGCAAGTAACATACCGATGGACAAAGGGAACTATGTATGGGAATGATTGAATCCCCAACATCGTGGTTCATCCGATGAGATCATCATGGAACATGTGGGAGCCAACATGGGTATCCAAATCCCGCTGTTGGTTATTGACCGGAGAGGTATCTCGGTCATGTCTGCATGGTTCCCGAACCCGTAGGGTCTACACACTTAAGGTTCGGTGACGCTAGAGTTGTTATGGCAAATAGTATGTGGTTACCGAAGGTTGTTTGGAGTCCCGGATGAGATCTCGGACATGATGAGGAACTCCAGAATGGTCCGGAGGTGAAGATCGATATATTTGACGAAGGGTATTGGAGTCCAGAATTGTTCCAAGGGTACCGGGTGACGACCAGTGTGACCGAAAGGAGTTTCGGAGGCCCCGACAAGTGTTGGGGGGGCTTATGGGCCAAAGGAAGGGGGCACACCAGCCCACTAAGGGGTTGTGCGCCCCTTCCACCCCATCTCACATAACCTGGAGAGGTGGGGGCGCCACCCTAGGGCAGCCGGCCCTCCCGGCTTGGGGGGGGGGGGCAGGTTTCCTAGGGGTGGGGGTTCCCAAACCCATCTAAGGTTTCCCTGGCCGCCGCCCCTCCTCTAGATCCATCTAGAGGGGCCAGCTCCCTTCTCCCTTTCCCCTACATATACTGAGGGGGTGGGAGGGCAGCCGTACCCTTCCCCTGGCGCAGCCCCTCCCTCCTCCAACACTTCCTCCTCCTCTGTAGAGCTTGGCGAAGCCTGATACGTCTCCAACGTATCTATAATTTTTTATTGTTCCATGCTATTATATTACCCCTTTTGGATGTTTATGGGCTTTATTTTGCACATTTATATCATTTTTTGGGACTAACCTACTAACCGGAGGCCCAGCCCGTATTGCTGTTTTTTGCCTATTTCAGTATTTTGAAGAAAAGGAATATCAAACGGAGTCCAAACGGAATGAAACCTTTGGGAGCATGATTTTTGGAACGAACGTGCTCCAGAGGACTTGGAGTGCAAGCCAAGAAGCATCCGAGGCGGCCACAAGGGTGGAGGGCGCGCCCACCTCTACAGGGCGCGCCCCCTGTCTCGTGGGCCCCTCGGGCAGCCACCGACCTACTTCTTCCTCCTATATATACCCACGTACCCCGAAAACATCCAGAGAGCCAACGAAAAACAATTTCCACTGTCGTAACCTTCTGTATCCGCAAGATCCCATCTTGGAGGCTTCGCCGGCACTCCGCCGGAGGGGGAATCGACCATGGAGGGCTTCTACATCAACACCATAGCCCCTCCGATGAGTTGTGAGTAGTTTACCACAGACCTTCGGGTCCATGGTTATTAGCTAGATGGCTTCTTCTCTCTCTTTGGATCTCAATACCATGATCTCCCCCTCTCTTATGGAGATCTATTCGATGTAATTCTTTTTGTGGTGTGTTTGTCAAGATCCGATGAATTGTGGGTTTATAACCAAGTTTATCTATGAGAAATATTTGAATCTCCTCTGAATTCTTTTATGTATGATTGAGTTATCTTTGCAAGTCTCTTCGAATTATTAGTTTGGTTTGGCCTACTAGATTGATCTTCCTTGCAATGGGAGAAGTGCTTAGCTTTAGGTTCAATCTTGCGGTGTCCTTACCCAGTGACAATAGGGGTTGCAAGGCACGTATTGTATTGTTGCCATCGAGGATAAAAAGATGGGGTTTATATCATATTGCATGAGTTTATCCCTCTACATCATGTCATCTTTCTTAATGCGTTACTCTGTTCTTATGAACTTAATACTCTAGATGCATGCTGGATAGCGGTTGATGTGTGGAGTAATAGTAGTAGATGCAGGCAGGAGTCAGTCTACTTGTCACGGACATGATGCCTATATACATGATCATGCCTAGATAATCTCATAATTATTCGCTTTTCTATCAATTGCTCGACAGTAATTTGTTCACCCACCGTAATACTTATGCTATCTTGAGAGAAGCCACTAGTGAAATCTATGCCCCCCGGGTCTATCTTTTATCATATAAGCTTCCAATTTACTTTTATTTGCATCTTTACTTTTCCAATCTATATCATAAAATACCAAAAATATATTTATCTTATCATACTATCTCTATCAGATCTCACTTTCGCAAGTGGCCGTGAAGGGATTGACAACCCCTTTATTGCGTTGGTTGTGAGTTCTTTGTTTGTTTGTGTAGGTGCGTGGGACTTTTGAGGAGACTCCTAATGGATTGATACCTTGGTTCTCAAAAACAGAGGGAAATACTTATGCTACAATTGCTGCATCACCCTTTCCTCTTCAAGGAAAACCAACGCAAGCTCAAGACGTAGCAAAGCCCTGCAGGAGAACCACAGGCTCCACCACCACGTCGTCATGCTGCCGGAGCTCTCCCTCAACTTCTCCTCTCCCCTTGCTGGATCAAGAAGGAGGAGACGTCCTCGGGCTGTACGTGTGTTTAATGTGGAGGCGCCATCCATTTGGCACTAGATCAGATCTTCCGCGATTTGAATCGCCGCAAGTACGACTCCATCAACCGCGTTCTTGTAACGCTTCTGCTTAGCGATCTTCAAGGGTATGAAGATGCACTCCCTCTCTCTCTCTCTCTTTGCTAGCATCTCCTGGATTGATCTTGGTGACACATAGGAAAATTTTAAATTATTACTACGTTCCCCAACAGCGGCATCATGAGCTAGGTCTATGCGTAGATTCTATGCACGAGTAGAACACGAGTAGTTGTGGGCGACGGTTTGTTCAAGTTGCTTACCATTACTAGTCCTATCTTGATTCGGCGGCATTGTGGGATGAAGCGGCCCGGACCAACCTTACACGTACGCTTACGTGAGACAGGTTCCACCGAATGACATGCACTTGATGCATAAGGTGGCTAGAGGGTGTCTGTCTCTCCCACTTTAGTCGAATCAGATTCGATGAAAAGGGTCCTTATGAAGGGTAAATAGCAATTGGCATATCACCGTTGTGGCTTTTGCGTAGGTAAGAAACGTTCTTGCTAGAAACCCATAGCAGCCATGCAAAACATGCAACAACAATTAGAGGACGTCTAACTTGTTTTTGTAGCGTATGCTATGTGATGTGATATGGCCAAAAGGATGTGACGAATGATATATGTGATGTATGAGATTGATCATGTTCTTGTAATAGGGATCATGACTTGCATGTCGATGAGTATGACAACCGACAGGAGCCATAGGAGCTATCTTAATTTATTATATGACCTGCATGTCAATAAAAACGCCATGTAATTACTTTACTTTATTGCTAACTGTTAGCCATAGTAGTAGAAGTAATAGTTGGCGAGACAACTTCATGAAGACACGATGATGGAGATCATGGTGTCATGCCAGTGACGATGGTGATCATGCCGTGCCTCGAAGATGAAGATCAAAGGTGCAAGATGATATTGGCCATATCATGTCACTTTATGATTTGCATGTGATGTTTGTCATGTTTACATCTTATTTGCTTAGAACGACGGTAATAAGATGATCCCTCACTAAAATTTCAAGAAAGTGTTCCCCCTAACTGTGCACCATTGAGAAGGTTCGTTGTTTCGAAGCACCACGTGATGATCGGGTGTGATAGATTCTAACGTTCGCATACAACGGGTGTAAGGCAGATTTACACATGCAAAACACTTAGGTTGACTTTGACGAGCCTAGCATGTACAGACATGGCCTCGGAACATGAGAGATCGAAAGGTCGAACATGAGTCTATGGTAGATACGATCAACATGGAGATGTTCACCGTTGATGACTAGTCCGTCTCATGTGATGATCAGACACGACCTAATCGATTTGGATCATGTATCACCTTAGATGACTAGAGGGATGTCTATCTGAGTGGGAGTTCATTAAATAATTTGATTAGATGAACTTAATTATCATGAACATAGTCAAAAGGTCTTTGCAAATTATGTCGTAGCTTACGCTTTAGTTCTACTGTTTAAGATATGTTCCTAGAGAAAATTTAGTTGAAAGTTGATAGTAGCAATTATGCGGACTGGGTCCGTATACTGAGGATTGTCTTCATTGCTGCTTAGAAGGATTATGTCCTTAATGCACCGCTCGGTGTGCTGAACCTCGAGCGTCGTCTGTGGATGTTGCGAACATCTGACATACACGTTTTGATGACTACGTGATAGTTTAGTGCGTAATGCTAAACGGTTTAGGATTGAGGCACCAAAGACGTTTTTGAAACGTCGCAGAACATATGAGATGTTCCAAGGACTGAAATTGGGATTTCAAGCTCGTGCCCACGTCAAGAGGTATGAGACCTCCGACAAGTTTCTTATCCTGCAAACTAAGGGAGAAAAGCTCAATCGTTGAGCTTGTGCTCAGATTGTCTGAGTACTACAATCGCTTGAATCGAGTGGGAGTTAATCTTCCAGATGAGACAGTGATGGTTCTCCAAAGTCACTGCCACCAAGCTACTAGAGCTTCGTGATGAACTATAACATATCAGGGATAGATGTGATGATCCTTGAGCTGTTCGCGATGATTGACACCGTGAAAGTAGAAATCAAGTAGGAGCATCAATTGTTGATGGTTAGTAAAACCACTAGTTTCAAGAAGGGCAAGGGCAAGAAGGGATACTTCATGAAACGACAAATCAGTTGCTACTCTAGTGAAGAAACCCAAGGTTGAACCCAAACCCGAGACTAAGTGCTTCTGTAATGAGGGGAACGGTCACTGAAGCAGAACTACCCTAGATACTTGGTAGATGAGAAGGCTGGCAAGGTCGACAGAAGTATATTGGATATACATTATATTAATGTGTACTTTACTAGTACTCCTAGTAGCACCAGGGTATTAGATACCGGTTCGGTTGCTAAGTGTTAGTAACTCAAAATAAAAGGCTATGGAATAATCGGAGACTAGCTAAAGGTGAGATGACGATATGTGTTGGAAGTGTTTCCAAGGTTGATGTGATCAAACATTGCACGCTCCCTCTACCATCGGGATTGGTGTTAAACCTAAATAATTGTTATTTGGTGTTTGTGTTGAGCATAGACATGATTGGATTATGTTTATCGCAATATGGTTATTCATTTAAGGAGACTAATGGTTACTCTGTTTATTTGAAAAATACCTTCAATGGTCTTGCACCTAAATGAATGGTTTATTGAATCTCGATTGTAGTGATACACATGTTCATACCAAAAGATATAGGATAGTAATGATTGTACCATCTACTTGTGGTACTGCCATTTGAGTCATATTTGTATAAAATGCAAGAAGAAGCTCCGCGTTGATGGATCTTTGGACTCACTCATTTTTGAAAAGTTTGAGACATGTGAACCATGTCTATTGGTATACATGCATGAAGAAACTCCATGCAGATGGATCGTTTGGACTCATTTGATTTTGAATCACTTGAGACATGCAAATCATACCACATGGGCAAGATGACTGAAAGGCCTTGTTTTCAGTGAGATGGAACAAGAAAGCAACTTGTTGGAAGTAATACATTTTGATGTGTGCAGTCCAATGAGTGCTGAGGCACATAGTGGATATTGTTATGTTCTTACTGCACAGATGATTTGAGTAGATGCTAAGTATATTTACTTGATGAAACACAAGTCTGAATTATTGAAAGGTTCAAGTAATTTCAAAGTGAAGTTGAAGATCGTCGTAACAAGAGGATAAAATGTCTATGATATGATCATAGAGATGAATATCTGAGTTACGAGTTTGGTACACAATTAAGACATTGTGGAAATTGTTTCACAACTAATACCGCCTGGAACACCATAGTGTGATGGTGTGTCCGAACATCATAAATGCACCCTATTGGATGTGGTGCATACCATGATCTCTCTTACCGAATTACCACTATCGTTTATGGGTTAGGCATTAGAGACAACCGCATTCACTAATTCTGTTGAGATGACACCGTATGAAATATGGTTTAGAGAAACCTAAGTTGTCATTTCTTAAAAGTTTGGGGCTGCGATGCTTATGTGAAAAAGTTTTAGCCTGATAAGCTCGAACCCAAAGCGGATAAATACATTTTCATAGGACACCCAAAACAGTTGGGTATACCTCCTAATTCAGATCCGAAGTGAAAGTGATTGTTTCTAGAAACGGGTCCTTTCTAGAGGAAAAGTTTCTCTCGAAAGAATTGAGTGGGAGGATGGTGGAGACTTGATGAGGTTATTGAACCGTCACTTCAACTAGTGTGTGGCAGGGCACAAGAAGTTGTTCCTGTGGCACCTACACCAATTGAAGTGGAAGCTAATGATAGTGATCATGAAACTTCGGATCAAGTCACTACCAAACCTCGTAGGTCGACAAGGACACGTACTACTTTAGTGTGGTACTGTAATCCTGTCTTGGAGGTCATGTTGCTAGACAACAATGAACCTATGAGCTATGGAGAAGCAATGGTGGGCCCGGATTCCGATGAATGGCTCGAGGCCATAAAATCCAGGAGAGGATCCATGTATGAAAACAAAGTGTAGACTTTGGAAGAACTACTTGATGGTCGTAAGGCTATTGGGTATAGATGGATTTTAAAGGGGAAGACAGACGATGATGGTATGTGTCACCATTAAGAAAGCTCGACTTGTCGCTAAGATGTTTTCCGACAAGTTCAAGGAGTTGACTACGATGAGACTTTCTCACTCATAGCGATGCTAAGAGTCTGTTGGAATTATATTAGTAGTTACTGCATTATTTAAGAAATCTTGCAGATAGGATGTCAAAACATGGTTTCCTCGGCAATTTTCTTGTGGAAAGGTTGTATGTGATACAACCAGAAGGTTTTGTCAATCCTAAAAGATGCTAACAAGTATGCAAAGCTCCAGCGATCCTTCTAAGGACCAGAGTAAGCATCTCGGAGTTGGAATATATGCTTTGATGAGATGTTCAAAGATTTTGCGTTTATACAAAGTTTATGAGAAACTTGTATTTCCAAAGAAGTGAGTGGGAGCACTATAGAATTTCCGATCAGTATATGTTGTTGACATATTGTTGATCAGAAATGATGTAGAATTTCTGGAAAGCATATAGAGTTGTTTGAAAGGTGTTTTTCAATGGAAAACCTAGATTAAGCTACTTGAACATTGAACATCAAGATCTATAAGGATAGATCAAAATCGCTTGATAGTACTTTCAAAAGAATACATACCGTGACAAGATTTTGAAGGAGTTCAAAATAGATCGGCAAAGAAGGAGTTCTTGGCTGTGTTATAAGGTGTGAGTATTGAGTAAGATTTAAGACCTGACCACGGCAGAAGAGAGAGAAAGGACGAATGTCGTCCCCTATGCTTTAGACGTAGGCTCTACAATATGTTGTGTTGTGTACCACACCTGAAGTGTGCCTTGCCATGAGTCAGTCAAGGGGTACAAGAGTGATCCAGTAATGGATCACATGACATCGGTCAAAGTTATCCTTAGTAACTAGTGGACTAAGGAATTTTTCTCGATTATGGAGGTGGTAAAAGAGTTCGTCATAAAGGGTTACGTCGATGCAAATCTTGACACTAATCCGGATGACTCTGAGTAGTAAACCAGATTCGTATAGTAGAGCAGTTATTTGGAATAGTACCAAATAGCGCGTGGTAGCTGCATCTACAATATGACATAGAGATTTGTAAAGCACACACGAATCTGAAAGGTTCAGACCCGTTGACTAATAATCTCTCTCACAAGCAAGATATGATCAAACCCCATGGGTGTTGGATTCATTACAATCACATAGTGATGTGAACTAGATTGTTGACTCTAGTGCAAGTGGGAGACTATTGGAAATATGCCCTAGAGGCAATAATAAAATGGTTATTAATATATTTCATTGTTCATGATAATTCTCTATTGTTGATGCTATAATTGTATTAACTGGAAACCGTAATACATGTGTGAATACATAGACCACAACATGTCCCTAGTGAGCATATAGTTGACTAGCTCGTTGATTAATAGACGGTTATGGTTTCCTGACCATGGACATTGGATGTCACTGATAACGGGATCACATCATTAGGAGAATGATGTGATGGACAAGACCCAATCCTAAGCATAGCACAAGATCGTGTAGTTCGTTTGCTAAGAGCTTTTCTAATGTCAAGTATCATTTCCTTAGACCATGAGATTGTGCAACTCCCGGATACCGTAGGAATGCTTTGGGTGTACCAAACGTCACGACGTAACTGGGTGGCTATAAAGGTGCACTACAGGTATATCTGAAAGTGTCTGTTGGGTTGGCACGAATCGAGACTGGGATTTGTCACTCCGTATGACGGAGAGGTATCTCTGGGCCCACTCGGTAATGCATTATCATAATGAGCTCAATGTGACTAATGAGTTAGACACGGGATCATGCGTTACGTAATCAGTAAGCAGACTTGCCGGTAACGAGATTGAATAAGGTATGGGGATACCGACAATTGAATCTCGGGCAAGTAACATACCGATGGACAAAGGGAATTGTGTACGGGATTGATTGAATCCCCAACATCATGGATATCTAGATCCCGCTGTTGGTTATTGACCAGAGAGGTATCTCGGTCATGTCTGCATGGTTCCCGAACCTGTAGGGTCTACACACTTAAGGTTCAGTGATGCTAGAGTTATTATCGGAAATAGTATGTGGTTACAAAAGGTTGTTCGAAGTCCCGGATGAGATCCCGGACATGAAGAGGAACTCCAAAATGGTACGGAGGTGAAGATCGATATATTGGAGGAAGGGTATTGGAGTCATAAATTGTTCTAGGGGTACCGGGTGACGACCAATGTGACCGAAAGGAGTTTCGGAGGCCCGGACAAGTGCTGGGGGGGGGGCTTATGGGCCAAGGGAAGGGGGCACACCAGCCCACTAAGGGGTTGTGCGCCCCTTCCACCCCATCTCACATAACCAGGAGAGGTGGTGGCGCCACCCCTAGGGCAGCCGCCCCTCCCGGCTTGGGGGGGGGGGCAAGTTTCCTAGGGGTGGGGGCGCCCAAACCCATCTAGGGTTTCCATTGGCTGCCGCCCCCTCCTCTAGATCCATCTAGAGGGGCCGGCCCCCTCTCCCCTTCCCCCTATATATAGTGAGGGTGTGGGAGGGCAGACGTACCCTTCCCCTAGCGCAGCTCCTCCCTCCTCCAACACTTCCTCCTCCTCCATAGAGCTTGGCGAAGCCCTGCAGGAGAACCACAGGCTCCACCACCATGCCGTCGTGCTGCCGGAGCTCTCCCTCAACTTCTCCTCTCCCCTTGCTGGATCAAGAAGGAGGAGACATCCTCGGGCTGTACATGTGTTGAACGCGGAGGCGCCGTCCGTTTGGCGCTAGATCAGGTCTTCCACGATTTGAATCACCGCAAGTACGACTCCATCAACCGCGTTCTTGTAACGCTTTCGCTTAGCGATCTTCAAAGGTATGAAGATGCACTCCCTCTCTCTCTCGTTGCTAGAATCTCCTAGATTGATCTTGGTGACACGTAGGAAAATTTTGAATTATTACTACATTCCCCAACAATACAAAGATATCTGGAGGCTGCTTTTCAAGGGCCGAAAGCAGAAGTCGTGGCCGTAGATGACTGATGACATAGGCCTCGACTGTGCTCACCCAGCCACTCTGGTAAGTTTTCTAGTTTCCGAACATAACTTAGTCCGGAAATCACAAGGGTGTATTGAGATTCTCATATTTTAACCAGGGTTGGACGAAGAAGGCGGAGCGGATCAAGTGTACGGCTCCGCTGCCTAAAAACCCAGCTGATCCTCTGCTAACGAGGATGCTGGTTCTGGCGCCATAGTAGGCACCGGAGAAGAAAACCAAGAAGAAGGGCAAGGAGGCCAAAAATGGCCCCCGTTGTAAAGGTCCTCCAGATGCTATGTCTGGGGATTCCGAAGCCTTTTCCTCCCGTGAGGGAGATGAAGATGAAAAGGAGGAGGAAGAATAGAGCGACTCTTCCCCTAAGGGGAGGAGGAAGAAAAGAGCGGCCTCCAAAGACCAAGAGGCGGAGGCATCCAAAAGGGGGAAGATATCCCTCTCCGACGACTCAGATTCGGATGCTGAAGCCATCCCCGAGCGGCGCCTCAGGTCGAAGCCCCTGGCTGACTCGTAAGTATCCGAGGATGCCTTACATATATCAGCTTTTATAATTGTAGTTTTTAACATATTATATTATGTGTTTCAGTCCGGCCCGCGACCTCCCCCAATTATCCTCATCTTTGGGGAATTCGCTGGAGCCGGGGATGGGGGAGAGTGAAACGCCTCCACGGGCCTCCCCGCCAACCGCCGTGGATGAAACTGAGGTTTTGTCCTGAAGAGCCTTTCCAGGCCATGGAGAGAGGCGGGAGGCCGTGAAGACGACATCAGAGGGTAACACCTCGACCTCCGAAGATATGGGGGGTCCTACCCCCATGGAGACTGACGACGGGGCCATGACTAATCAGGCCCCCAGCCGAGCATCATTCCGAAGACCCATACGGGTCCTGAATGGGCCAGCGGACCCATTTGAAGGAGGGGGGAGCGTCGACTTCACCGACGGCCTCCATCAATCTGGAGGTGCCGGATACTTTGGCGGAAGCGCTTCATCGTGCTTCCATCGTGGAGGAGCACCGTACCCTGATGGGTATGGTGGTTGAGAAGATTCAGTCCACCAAAAGCGGGCTGAACGAAGCCTTTACCAGCCTATTAAGAAGCTTTGAGGTATGCGATGTAATTTTCTAACCAATTTTAATAGAGGAATATGCCTGTGTACAGATAGTAGCCCCTAAGACTTTGTCCGGCTTTGACGAAGCCGGACAGAGGATCACATAGTGTTTGGAAAAGGTGACACTCTATTGTACAACAGGCTTCCCTACTGGCGGCGAGCGCCCAATCCACCGAAGTCTCCGAACTTACTCGGAAGTTGTGGCTGGCTGATGAAGAGGTCGTCCACATTAATAAGCGGCTTGAGGAGATGCAAGGTATGCATGCATTGAGTATATATCTCCAGTTATATATGTGTTAGCCATTTGAAACAGACTAAAAATGCTTTAACTATGCCTGCAGTTGGCGCCTATGAGATTGAGTCCCTCAAAAGTGCCCTTGCCGAAGCCAAAAAGGAGGCAGAGGCGAGCAAGGTGGCCGCAGACAAGGCGGCCAAAAGCTTAGAAGAGGAGCAGACCTCCCACCAACGACATGAGGCGCGGGTGGGTGAGGTTGAAAAAGAGCTCAAGGATGCCATTGCCAGATGCGAGTCCTTGGAGCAGACGAGTTCCCATGAGAGCCTGAAAGAATCCCGGACTTATGCCCAAGACGTTCGCCAGGAGATCCAAGAGGCGAGGTGGATTGCGGCTGGTAAGGCCTTTATTATGCATAGTAGGTATGCTAGTAGAAGATATATTTTACTAACCGGAGTTCGGAGTTCTCCAGGCGCTTTCGCCGACTTGCCAAGGAGTATTGCGGATGCCGCCGCATTCTTCCAAGTCGAAGAGGAGAGCTCAACTGAGAACCTGTTCTGGTCGCAGTATCATGCGCCGGAGCTTCCAGTGCCCCTGAGTGACCAGATGAAGCAGTTATCCGAGCTGCATAGGGTGGCCGGCCTGGCCATGAAGGACGTAATAGTCTGTCTATGGCCGGCCAAAGCCGTACCCAGCAGCCACTTCAGGATCGTGAATAGGTTGGTGGAGGTGCTCCCTCGAATTGATGCTGTTAAGTGGTCATCCTGTATTGAGGGTGCTCGGATGGCCTTTGCCCGTGTGAAGGTTTAGTGGGCGAAGATGAAAGCCACCGAAATTGCCACCGTAGGGCTGATACGTCTCCGTCGTATCTATAATTTTTGATTGTTCCATGCCATTATTCTACAACTTTCATATACTTTTGGCAAATTTTAAATTATTTTTGGGACTAACATATTGATCTAGTGCCCGGTGCTAGTTCCTGTTTGTTGCATGCTTTATGTTTCGCAGAAATCCAATATCAAACGGAGTCCAAACGGGATAAAAACAGACGGAGAATATTTATGGAATATTTGTGATTTTTGGGAAGAAGAATCAACGCGAGACGGTGCTCGAGGGGGCCACGAGGCAGGGGGCAGGCGTGCCCCTGACCCTTGTGGGCACCCCGTAAGGTGGTTGATGCTCTTCTTTTGCCGCAAGAAAGCTAATTTTTGGAGAAAATCTGGGCGAAGGTTTCAATCCAATTGGAGTTACGGATCTCCGGATATAAAAGAAACGGTGGAAGGGCAGAATCTGAGAACGCATAAAATAGAGAGACATATACAATCTCGAAGGGGCTCTCGCCCCTCCCACGCCATGGAGACCATGGACCAGAGGGGAAACCCTTCTCCCATCTAGGGAGAAGGTCTAGGAAGAAGAAGAAGAAAGGGGGCTCTCTCCCCCTTGCTTCCAGTGGCGCCGGAACACCGCCGGGGGCCATCATCATCACCGCGATCTACACCAACAACTTCACCACCCTCATCACTAGCTCTTCCCCCCTCGATGCAGCGATGTAACCTCTCTTTTACCCGCTGTAATCTCTACTTAAACATGGTGCTCAACGCTATATATTATTTCCCAATGATGTATGGCTATCTTATGATGTTTGAGTAGATCCGTTTTGTCCTATGGGTTATTTTTTTTGAGAATCCCTATGGGTTAATTGATGATCGTGATTGGTTTGAGTTGCATGTTTTATTATTGGTGCTGTCCTATTGTGCCCTCCGTGTCGCGCAAGCATGAGGGATTCCCATTGTAGGGTGTTGGAATATGTTCATGATTCGCTTATAGTGGGTTGCTTGAGTGACATAAGCATAAACCCGAGTAAGGGGGTTGTGGCGTATGGGATAAAGGGGACTTGATGCTTTAATGCTATGGTTGGGTTTTAACTTAATGATCTTTAGTAGTTGCGGATGCTTGCTAGAGTTCCAATCATAAGTGCATATGATCCAAGAAGAGAAAGTATGTTAGCTTATGCCTCTCCCTCAAATAAAATTGCAATAGTGATTACCAGTTTAGTTATCGATTGCCTAGGGACAAATTACTTTCTCGTGACAAAAAGCTCTCTACTAAAAATAATTTAGTTGTGTCTTCACCTAAACAGCCCCTAGTTTATATTTACATGCTCTTTATTATCTTGCAAACCTATCCAACAACACCTACAAAGTACTTCTAGTTTCATACTTGTTCTAGGTAAAGCGAACGTCAAGCGTGCGTAGAGTTATATCAGTGGTCGATAGAACTTGAGGGAATATTTGTTCTACCTTTAGCTCCTCATTGGGTTCGACACTCTTACTTATCGAAAGAGGCTACAATTGATCCCCTACACTTGTGGGTTATCAAGACCTTTTTCTGGCGCCGTTGCCGGGGAGTCATAGCGTGGGGTGAATATTCTCATGTGTGCTTGTTTGCTTTATCACTAAGTAATTTTTATTTGCTGTTCTAAGTTGTTCTCTATCTTTAGTTATGGGTAGGAAACACAAAATACCAAAAAAAATTAGTTCTACCTACTGAACCAATGGTTGAAGAACCACTCAAAATCTATCACACTCCTGAAGTTTTTTACTTAGATCATCTTCGATCCCTTTGTGCTCGTGCTGAACCCCCCACTAGCTTAGTTGAGGGAAAATCTTTAGATGAGCATGCTTGTTATGTGCGACACCGCATATCTGAAAAGGGAAACTTTTACTGGATCAAATTCATCGTTTGCAATGTATGCTTGGAATTTATGTGAAATATATGGTGTTACTTGTTGTTCTGAAAACCCTAAGAAACACCTTCCCTACCAATGTGAGTTTAGTGATAATGGAATCGTATCTTTGTATGCTAAGGTTGTTTATAATTACTATGATGTTCAACAAATTGAAGAATTTGTTGCTTTTACGGGTGCTTATGAAATTGCTTCTTTGATTGAAACGTATGATGCTACTCTTTACAAATCTGAAAATTTTGCCATACTTAAATATTGTTATGATAATTATGCTTCTAATGCCTATGTTAAACTATATATTGAGGACTCCTCCGCTGTCCAAGAAGAGACTAATATTTTGCAGGAGTTTATGGAAGAAGAAATTGATGAAACTGTAAGCTCATTGGATGAAAAAGATGATGAGGAGAGCGAAGAACAAAAGGAGGAAGAGCGGATTAGCTACCCGTGCCCACCTTCTAATGAGAGTAACTCTTCAACTCATAAATTGTTTAATTCCCCTTCGTGCTTACCGAAGGATGATTACTATGATGATTGCTATGATCTGGTTGATTCTCTTGAAATATCCCTTTTTCATGATGCTTGCTATGCTTGTGGCCAAGATGCTGATACGTCTCCAACGTATCTATAATTTTTTATTGTTCCATGCTATTATATTACCCGTTTTGGATGTTTATGGGCTTTACTTTACACTTCTATATCATTTTTGGGACTAACCTACTAACCGGAGGCCCAGCCCGAATTGATGTTTTTTGCCTATTTCAGTGTTTCAAAGAAAAGGAATATCAAACGGAGTCCAAACGGAATGAAACCTTCGGGAGCGATCTTTTTGGAACAAACGTGATCCAGATGACTTGGAGTGGAAGTCAAGAAACAAGCGAGGCGACCACAAGGGAGTCCGGCGCGCCCCCTACAGGTGGGCGTGCCCTCCACCCTCGTGGGCCCCTCGAGTGTCCACCGACCTACTTCTTCCTCCTACATATACCCATGTACCCTGAAAACATCAGAAGCGACCACGAAAAATTATTTCCACCGCCATAACCTTCTGTATCCGCGAGATCCCATCTTGGAGCCTTCGCCAGCGCTCCGTCGGAGGGGGAATTGATCACGGAGGGCCTCTACATCATCTCCAAGGCCTCTTAGATGAGTTGTGAGTAGTTTACCACAAACCTTCGGGTCCATAGTTATTAACTAGATGGCTTCTTCTCTCTCTTTGAATCTCAATACAAAGTTCTCCTTGATCTTCTTGGAGATCTATTCGACGTAACTCCTTTTGCGGTGTGTTTGTCGAGATCCGATGAATTGTGGGTTTATGATCAAGTTTATCTATGAGAAATATTTGAATCTCCTCTGAATTCTTTTATCTGTGATTAAGTTATCTTTGCAAGTCTCTTCGAATTATCAGTTTGGTTTGACCTACTAGATTGATCTTTCTTGCTGTGGGAGAAGTGCTTAGCTTTGGGTTCAATCTTGTGGTGTCCTTCCCAAGTGACAGCAGGGGCAGCAAGGCACGTATTGTATTGCTGCCATCAAGGATAAAAAGATGGGCTTTATATTTATCCCTCTACATCATGTCATCTTTCTTAATGGGTTACTCTGTTTTTTATGAACTTAATACTCTAGATGCATGCTGGATAGCGGTCGATGTGTGGAGTAATAGTAGTAGATGCAGGCAGGAGCCGGTCTACTTGTCACGGACATGATCCCTATATACATGATCATGCCTAGATAATCTCATAATTATTCACTTTTCTATCAGTTGCTTGACGGTAATTTGTTCACCCACCGTAATACTTATGCTATCTTGAGAGAAGCCACTAGTGAAATCTATGCCCCCCGGGTCTATCTCTTATCATATAAGCTTTCAATCTACTTTTATTTGCATATTTTAATTTTCCAATCTATATCATAAAATACGAAAAATATATTTATCTTATCATATTATCTCTATTAGATCTCACTTTCGCAAATGGCCGTGAAGGGATTGACAACCCCTTTATTGCGTTGGTTGCGAGTTCTTGTTTGTTTGTGTAGGTGCGTGGGACTTTTGAGGAGCCTCCCACTAGATTGATACCTTGGTTCTCAAAAACTGAGGGAAATACTTACGCTACTATTGCTGCATCACCCTTTCCTCTTCAAGGAAAACCAACGCAAGCTCAAGACGTAGCAGATGCCAATATGAATTATGCTTATGGAGATGAACTTGATATAGTTCCTTACGTTAAACATGAAATTGTTGCTATTGCACCCACGCATGATAGTCCGATTATCTTTTTGAATTCTTCCTACTACACTATATCAGAGAAGTTTGTGTTTATTAAGGATTATATTGATGGGTTGCCTTTTACCATTGCACATGATAATTTTGATGAATATAATATGCATGTGCTTGCTGCTCCTACTTGCAATTATTATGAGAGAGGAACTATATCTCCACCTCCCTATGTTTCCAATATGATAAAAATGTAAGAAACTATTTATACTATGCATTGGCCTTTACTATGTGTGCATGAATTGTTCTTTTATGACATGCCGATGCATAGGAAGAGAGTTAGACTTCATTGTTGCATGATATATGTTACTTTGTGCTCACTACTAAATCACAAATCATTGTTAATTAAAATTGGCTTTGATATTGGTGTTGAGTTAATTGATGATGGGTTAATTGATGATCGTGATTGGTTTGAGTTGCATGTTTTATTATTCGTGTTGTCCTATTGTGCCCTCCGTGCCGCGCAAGCGTGAAGGATTCCCGCTGTAGGGTGTTGCAATATGTTCATGTATAGTGCATTGCTTGAGTGACAGAAGCATAAACCCGAGTAAGGGGGTTGTGGCGTATGGGATAAAGGGGACTTGATGCTTTAGTGCTATGGTTGGGTTTTACCTTATTTATCTTTAGTAGTTGCGGATGCTTGCTAGAGTTCCAATCATAAGTGCATATGATCCAAGAAGAGAAAGTATGTTAGCTTATGCCTCTCCCTCAAATAAAATTGCAATAGTGATTACCAGTTTAGTTATCGATTACCTAGGGACAAATTACTTTCTCGTGACAAAAAGCTCTCTACTAAAACTAATTTAGTTGTGTCTTCACCTAAACAGCCCCTAGTTTATATTTACATGCTCTTTATTATCTTGCAAACCTATCCAACAACACCTACAAAGTACTTCTAGTTTCATACTTGTTCTAGGTAAAGCGAACGTCAAGCATGTGTAGAGTTGTATCGGTGGTCGATAGAACTTGAGGGAATATTTGTTCTACCTTTAGCTCCTCGTTGGGTTCGACACTCTTACTTATCGAAAGCTACAATTGATTCCCTACACTTATGGGTTATCAAGGGCCACCTGAGGGCAAGGAGCACCGGCAGCCGGAAAGGTACTTTGACGAGGTCCTCGAGGGAGCCCGTATTGTAGAAGGCCAGTGCTCCAAGGACATAATATTTGATTTGTTGTGTCCGGTTGTAAGAGTTGTGTAATGAACTCGTAGTGTATGATAGTTACGTTTATGCTTTATTATCAGTTTATCCTCCTATTTTGCTGTTTATATCTCTGAAAGTTTACTAGTCGTCGGCTTCAGCCCCCACATAGAGACTACAGGGGTGTTCGGGATCGCATGAACGCACTTTATCCAACGTCTTGGTCCGATGTAGGAGGCGTCTTGCGAAGTGAACCAGGCAATCAGACTATGTGGTTTTAGTACTTTCACTTCAACCATAAGAGTCCATTGTTGGCGCTAAGTACTAGCCCCTCGTTGCATCATCGACAATTCGGAGTGCGGCGCCTTTGTAACGCGGCTGGTCAAAAAACCTAGCCCCTCGTATAACACAGCATAAATCGCGAATGATTTGTAGTATAACACTAAGTCACCGGATCGCTGACCCACTCTCGCTTATCATGACAATGAGTTTTCGGCTTTCTCTACTGAGGCACTTGACGGGATGAACCGGAAATACAATCGCAGTAGTTCTCCCTTTACTACCTTAGCCGAACTTGCAGAACGTAAGGTGGCAAACATAGGAGCCGAGAAACCCAACTATAGACCAAAGACATGATTTGGAGCAGATGCATATAATGCAATATCTGGGACACCGAAGAGTTCCCTATGGGTGTTCGGACTTTGAGAATTTTGCGGGGCCGAATAGAGCCCCCGGTATAACGACAGAGTCAAGCCACGTATGCCAGCCGAATGTAAGGGGAGCGCGGATGTCTGGGAAAAAAAATCCAAAAACCCAACCAAGAAGGTGATAATCATCTGTGCCCTTTAAATCTTTATTGATATGTCGATGATAGGCAATGTCGTTCAGTATTAAGGTCATATTACATGCCTGAGGAAAAAAGAAAGAAATTACATAAGGGAAAGTCTAACACAGGGCCTGAAAATCATATATCGGAAAAGAAACTCCAATTATGCCCTGCCGCACGTCTGCGCCTTTTCTCCTTAGTAGTGAGTCCTTTGAGAGGAGAGTTTGATGGTTGGGACGAGCTGGCCTTGAAAGGATCTCCTGCAACAACCATCTTATAAGTAGGGCTCTTGATGAACCTGTGTTAAAAGGAAAAAGATATATGCGGTCCAATTATGGTCAAGCCGTGTAATGGACCTATTCTGCAGTGTGCCTCCAACGCCACCCAAGGTATTTTTAGTGCGTAATTATGTACGCACGGTACGTAAGCCGCGACCTGATGGGGTGGTCGGCGGAGGCCGAACTGCTAATCAAGGTCCGGATCCATTGACTTATCGCTATTATGCGCGGACCGGACTCGTTTGGATGCGTCATTGGCTTTATTGGCCGGCGAGCTGTTCGGCTCGATGAGGCCGTTGTACACTTCTGCTGCAAGGGCTGCGGTGTGCTCTTCAGTACGGAGTGAGCGCTCCATATTACCATTGACTGTAATAATGCCACGAGGTCCGGGCATTTTGAGCTTCAAGTAAGCATAGTGCGGGACTGCATTAAAGCGGGCGAAGGCAATTCGTCCGAGAAGTGCATGGTAGCCACTGTGGAAAGGGACGATGTCGAAGATTAAGTCCTCACTATGAAAGTTATCTAGGGAGCCGAATACTACCTCCAGTGTGATTGAGCCCGTGCAACGGGCCTCCACTCCTGGTATCACACCTTTAAAGGTAGTGTTACTAGGCTTGATTCGTGACGGGTCGATCCCCATCTTACGGACAGTGTCTTGATATATCAAGTTGAGACTGCTTCCTCCGTCCATAAGGACTCTAGTGAGGTGGTATCCGTCAATGTTTGGATCAACTGGTTGGGTGATCCCTACGATCAAACGTGATCGGACAGGCTGACCATGGGTTGAACTTGGGGACAATAGGCTCTACGGCGTAGATATCTTGAAGTGCGTGCTTGCGCTCCCTTTTGGGGATGTGAGTGACATATATCATGTTCACTGTCCTCACCTCAGGGGGAAACTGCTTCTGACCCCCAGTGTTTGGCTGACGAGGCTCATCCTCGTCTTTGCTTGGAGGCCCTTTTCCCTTGTTTTCGGTATTTAACTTACCGACCTGTTTGAAGACCCAATAGTCCCTGTTGGTATGATTTGCAGGTTTATCGGGTGTGTCATGAATCTGGCAGGGCCTCTCGAGGATTTTGTCTAAGCTGGATGGCCCATCCTTGCTGCCTTTGAAAGGTTTCTTTCGCTGACCGGACTTAGGACCGCGGAATCCGGCATTGACTGCCGTATCATCTGCGTTGTCGGTGCAGTTGTTCCGACATTTGTTTTTATTGCGGCGAGGTTTACCATTGCCGTCCCGCACCTCAGAGGTGCCGGGGTTGCCTGAGTTGTTGCTTCTACGAGCCAACCAGCTATCTTTGCCCGCATAGAAGCGGGTCATGAGTGTCGTTAAGGCTGCCATGGTCTTCGGCTTTTCCTGCCCCAGGTGCCGGACGAGCCATTCGTCACGGACGCTATGCTTAAAGGCCGCTAAGGCTTCGGCATCCGGACAGTCTACGATCTGGTTCTTTTTAGTTAAGAACCGATTCCAAAGCTTGCGAGCTGATTCGCTAGGCTGCGGAATTATGTGACTGAAGTTGTCAGCATCCGGTGGGCGGACATAAGTGTCGTGAAAGTTAGCCCTAAAAGCATCCTCCAAGTCTTCCCAGGTTCCAATGGAGTTTTCTGGGAGGCTGTTTAGCCAGTGCCATGCTGGTCCTTTCAGCTTTAGAGGGAGGTATTTAATGGCATGGAGATCATCCCCTCGAGCCATGTGAATGTGGAGAAGAAAATCCTCAATCCAGACGGCCGGATCCGTCGTACCATCGTACGGTTTGATGTTTACGGGCTTAAACCCTTCTGGAAACTGATGTTCCACAACCTCATCAGTGAATCATAGGGGGGGTGTGTCCCCTCTATATCGCACAACATCGTGGCGGAGGTCGGCTGACATATAAGTTTGGTACTGATCCTAAACATAGTAACGGTCGTCACTCCGGGCTTCATGGCCATTATCTCGCGCCGGGGCACGGCCCTTTGATCCGTAGATTGATCTAGTCTGACCAGCTTTATATCCCGCTGCTGTAGTCTCCCTGCCTCTTCAGCGAGGGGGTGCGGGTTGGTGTTCGGCTTGATATGACGTTTTATCTCGTCCACGTGGTGGCCGGTCTGGGTTATCTGCCTGATTGTATTTCGACGGTATTGGTTCAAGGACTTCGTCATCGAATTGAGGTAGCATCTTGCGCCTAGGGTAACATTTGACAGGTCGCTCTTGGTCGTATTCCTCAGCGGCCAGGACCTTAGTCCACCTTTCGTTCAACGTGTCTTGTTCTTCTTTGAGCTGTTGATGCTTCCTCTTCAGGCTCCGCGCTGTGGCAATGAGCTGTTTCTTAAAGCGTTCTTGGTCGAGGGGTTCCTCTAGGACAATGAAATCTTTGTCACCGAGGCTAACCTCCTCTTCAGATTCCGGCTTGTAATTGCTGTCCTCCACATCTTCGTTGTCAGCATGTCCGGGGTAGTGTTCACCATCTTCCCTCTCATCCTGTTCGGACATGGGCTCGACGGGGTATTCGAGATCTTCGGCCTCATCCGGAGTCTCATTGTATCCGGTGCCGGTATTGATATCCTTTGTCCGACGCGATCGTGAACGGTGCCGCTAGCGTCGGCGCTTTGGTGGTTGGTCGATGGGTTTTGTCCTCATCTGGGCTAGGGTTATCCTCGTCGTTCTTCGGAGTGTCCACCATGTACACATCATAGGTTGAGGTAACCGTCCAACGCCCCGTGACGGGTGGGACTTGGCTTGGTTCAGCATCGGCATCGTCGTCCACGCCGTCGATGTCTTCGGATGCATAATCTAGCATGTCAGTTAAGTCCTCTCGACAGTGGCTATCAAGTGGATGGTGGGTGGGGCGTAAAGTTCCCCTCTTTTAGCCCCCAGACTGAGTTGGGTGCAGTTCGGAGGTAAGGCCTCCATGATGGCGAGAGATGGCATCAAACCCAACGCTTCATCTAGGAGCGGGAGTGGGACCGGAAACTGCGGGCCTGCCGCGCTATGTTCAGCATGAGGCGCCTGATCGGACCGGCTAAGTGCAGACCTCGGCAGTTTGGAACGGTTGCCCAGGGCCAAGTCTAAGCCTGCATCTGGGTCTTTGGTAGGAAGTTCCGTAAGGGAAAAAAGTCCGGTGGGGCTTAAGCTCATGTCTTCGGACGACGAGTCCTACCCTAGATCCAAGGCCGAGGTAGGTTTTGATGTTGACCCCTGGATGGGATCTGACAGGGGATCTAAAGAGTCTTCCTGACGGGGACATAGAGTGGCGGCCGAGTCCGCAAACCAGTCGAAGACTAGGTCTCCTCGGATGTCGGCAACATAGTTCAGGTTTTCGAACCTGATCTGGTGGCCGGGGGCGTAACTATCGACCTGCTCGAGGCGGCCGATCAAGTTGGCACGAAGCACAAAGCCACTGAACACAAAAACTTGTCCAGGAAGAAAGGTCTCCCTGGATGCGGCGTCATTGTTGATGAAGAGGTGATCCATCGATCCTTCCGTCGACAACACAGCGGAGCTATCAATGAAAGCACCAATGTCGGTGTCAAAACCGGCAGATCTCGGGTAGGGGGCCCAAGCTGCGCGTCTAAGGATCAATAGTAAAATGGAGAAGGACACAGTGTTTACCCAGGTTCGGGCCCTCTTAATGTAGGTAAAACCCTACTCCTGCTTGATTATATTCGAGGGTATAGGGGTTATAAGAGTTGATCTACCACGAGATCGATTCGGCTAACCCTAGATAGCTAGCCTAGCAATCTTATGATCCTGCCTCTGATCTAGCTCTCCGATTTATATAGACACCGGAGGGGCGTAGGATTGTACAAAGTTGGTTTTACAGAAAGGAACAATATATCCGGACACTTATACTTGCCATCCACGCATGTGAGAGTCACCTTCGGAACGAGAGATAACCTTCTATCTTGTAGCTTGACGGCCCATCAATCCGGCCCAAACCAATAGGTCGGACGCCCGAGGACCCCCTAGTCTAGGACTCCCACAGGCGGCACCAGCGAGAGACGCCGGAAGGAGGAGAAGGAGCCGAGGCAGGGCTAGCCCGACGCCCGGCACCACCAGGCAGATGGAAACGCCCCGCGGAGTCCCCAACTGCGTGTGGGAAAGAGCCGCCCCGCCGCCGCCAACGCCCCAGGTGGCGGCTAGGGAGGGGGTTGAGGCGAAGGGGGCGACGAGGGCAGCGCTAGGGTTCCTCCTGGGGGTGACCGCGGGAGCGCCTCGGAGAGGAAGCGACAGGGTCGGGGATGGAGGGTTCCTGGTTACATAATTTATACTATTTCTTAATAGTATATAACAAGTTAAACAGATAAGTGATACTCCCTCTGATCCGAATTAGTTGATTCAGCCTCTGTACCATATCCAGTGATTGTTAATATGTCCGCTGACTTTAATTACCTGCAACTGGGTTTGTGAGGGTGACTTGATTGACCTCAGGACAATAAACTAAAAATTAAATTCTCAACAATGTTAATCTCTACGTGTTTCTTGGTAGTTGAGTAGGGTTGCCACTTCTCTCTGGTGTAATCAATGCGTTCCTTCAGCACCTAGCGATGAGGATGTTTGCCACCAAGATACCATGCAAAAGTAAAATATTCTTGAAACTAGCGAAAATGCCAAACAGAGACCGAGCTTCATGGAGGCTTATTTAAAAACTTTAAAATTCAACCTTTTTAGTTTCAAAAAATTCTGAAAATAAATACACATATACCCAGATACATTATACCCAGATACATAATGTATATGTGTGCAAATTTTCAGGCCGAAATACATTAAAATGTGTGCTACACAAAAAAGACAGATCTAGGGCCTTTTAGCATATGTACTATTCATCTATAAAGTCCATGATTTTGTTTTTTTGTACAGCTTGCAATTCAAGGTATTTCATCTTGAAATTTTTCACACATACACTTTACATCCTTGCATACATGTGTACTTTTTTCAGAATTTTTTTAAACCAAAATTTATGAATTTTGACTATTCAAAATAAAGGACTCCATAGAGCTCGGTCTCCAAAATGCCCTACTCTGAAACTAATCGTAATATAATTATGCTATGTCTTAATGACTTGCTTTGTATAATACTCCCTCCGTCCGAAAATACTTGTCATCAAAATGGACAAAAAGAGATGTATCTCAAACTAAAATACATCTAGATACATCCCCTTTTATTCATTTTGATGACAAGTATTTTCGGACGGAGGAAGTATATACGTACTATACTACTTGTATCTCACATGGTTTGCTTATCTGCATACTTTGCTTAAACAGGCTGCATTGGTTAGAGAGAAGTCATTTGGAACAACAAAGGATCGAATGCTTTGCATTGAGAGGTGTGCAAATTCCAGAGCTGTAACTATCTTCATCCGTGGCGGTATGTTTCAATGGATAAGACCTCTCCCAATGCATAGGTGCTAAAGTGGGGTGCTAAGTGCATTAAAATGCTTAACAACTAATGACCCCAATGCATCGGTGCTTAGATTTTGTAGCTAAGCCTCCTCTATTTAATTGTTTAGTAATAAAACTCCTTCATATATTGGTTGATAGTCTTTTTGTCTAGGTTCACGTGCTTAGCATTGGTTCTTATTGGGGTCACCATAATGCTCTCTCTCCTCTTTAATTGTTGTGCCACATCGTTTTTCTGCCTATGTGGCACCCTTAGTATCTCTTCCTTCATGTTCGCATGTGCATATCTCCACATCCTTTATTAGGTCATGTGTGCTTGTACCTTCAACTAATTAGTGGTCAATCTGTCCATATAGTTGGGATACTTTTGTGTTGCATACAGTGCAAAACAGTTTTACCAGTGTTGGCAGTATCCAGATACGTGACAGTTTCACTGTTCTGCACTACAAGGGCGCCGGGGGGCTTGTGACGCTCGACGAGGCCCGCGCGCGGGACCTGCCCATCAGCGACAGCGTCCTCTGCGGCGTGCCCCCCGACGTCAAGGTGGAGGCCTACAACGGCAACCGCAAGCCCCCCTGGTGCTGCCCCGACGAGCGAGAAATTGAATCTTTTGCCACACTTTACTTCTTCATTTGATAATTTGCCTCCCGCCCGAGAGGCTGCCGGGTGGGGCCGGGGCCACTTGCCATTGAGACAATGATGGAGAAAATCATCAAACCCCATGTAAAATGGGGCAAAAGATCCAATCCCCGGCCCTCCGTCTGCAGCTTCAAGAAAGTGAGGAGATGCTCTGGACCGAAGTCCCGATTTTGGGGCGTTGGATCAGATCATGCACGTGTTCTTCTCTTCTGCGTGTACTATGATGCAAATCTGCTGCTATGCAGATCGTACCATACATGTTAGGCTTCATGGACGTTCCCTTCACCGTATTTGACATTGGCATCACCATTTATCGCGCAGGCGCGGAGCATTTCAACAGGAAGGCAAGCTTGTTGGAAACAGTCCCGCTGGGTAACAGTCCCACTGGGTTCCTTCAACTCGCTCTTCAACTTTAGTGGTTCTGTTCGCACACAAACACATTGTAAGACAATAAGTTTTGAGGAACCAGCGCAACCCTCTAGGGGTGGCTTATCTCATTATATATAATGGTTGTGTTACAATATGTACCATATACGTACATAGGTACAGAAGCTATACATAGTCTAACACCCTCCCTCAATCTTAGCCACTTTCTAAAGAACTGAGAAGGGTAAGATTGCGCCTACAAGCCTCAAACTGTGGCAGCGGTAAAGGCTTAGTGAAGATGTCTGCAAGTTGATCCTTAGATGAGATAAACTTGATCTGGAGTTGCTTCTGTGATACACGTTCCCGTACAAAGTGATAGTCAACTTCAATGTGTTTCATTCGGGCATGAAATACTGGATTTGCAGAAAGGTATGTAGCACCGATGTTATCACACCAAAGAATAGGAGGCTGTGGTTGAGACAAACCCAACTCCTGAAGCAAAGACTGCACCCAAATAATCTCTGCAGTAGCATTAGCCACAGCCTTGTACTCAGCTTCAGTA
>NC_041391.1:400834860-400878727 GCF_002162155.2 Triticum dicoccoides | reverse complement strand
GGAGCCTGAAGATACTGACAAACCCTGTTAACAGCATAAGAGATATCTGGTCTCGTGATCGTCAAGTACTGAAGTCCACCAACAATGCTCCTGTACTCTGTGGCATCCGCAGGAGACAAAAGCTCACCATCAACAGCTGTTATCTTGTCGGTAGACGACATGGGTGTGGTGGTCGGTTTGCTCTTCAGCATGCCAGCTCTCTGTAACAACTCCAAGGAGTACTTCTTCTGCGTAAGGACAAGACCAGTAGCACGAGAAGTGACCTCAACTCCAAGAAAGTAGTGAAGCTTCCCAAGATCTTTGACCGCAAAATCAGCACCAAGAGAGCAGACAAGAGCATCAGCAGCATACTGAGAAGAGCTGACAAGGATAATATCATCGACATATACCAAAAGATACATAGTGACTTCTGGCTTCTGTAGAAGAAATAACAAAGTGTCAGCAGTAGACGGCACAAACCCATGAGCACGAAGGGCAGAGGCAAGGCGGGCATGCCAGGCACGAGGAGCTTGCTTCAAACCATATAGTGCTTTGGAAAGACGACAGATATAGTCAGGACGATCAGGATCAGAGAAACCAGGCGGCTGTTTCATATAAACCTCTTCCTCCAAAAATCCATGTAGAAAAGCATTCTGCACATCAAGTTGACGAAGTGACCAACCACGAGAAACAGCAATGGAGAGAAGAAGCCGAATAGTGGTAGGCTTGACGACAGGACTGAAGGTGTCCTCATAGTCAAGACCATGACGCTGCCGAAAACCGCGAGCAACAAGTCGCGCTTTGTAACGCTCAATAGATCCATCCGAATGCTTCTTCACTTTGAATACCCATTTTGAGTCAATAACATTTACCCGTGGTGGTGGAGGAACGAGAGTCCATGTCTTGTTACGAAGAAGAGCATGAAACTCCTGCTCCATAGCCTCTCGCCAATGTGGAATGCGCAGGGCAGCCTGATATGAGCGAGGCTCAGAAGATGGATCCGCAACAGCAGCAGCCAAACAAGCAGCCAACCAAGCAACAATACCATCCTTACATTCCTTAGGTTTGAAAATGCCACTGCGACTGCGTGTATGTGGTCGGGACACAGGAACCACCGAGGTCTACGGAGCAGCCTGCAACGGGCTGGAGGACGGCGACGTTGACGAGTCAGCCGGTGACGAGGAGCCAGTCACGGTAGCCTCAGACTCGGTTGGCGAAGAAGGCCGACCCACCGGCGAAACCGGCAGAGCAGACGAAGCAGCTGGCGACTCCGGCATCACAGACCGGGCCGATGGCGAGCTCGGCATAGTGGGCCATGGCGCGGCCAGTGTCGCGGGCCGATCCGCTGATGAAGGCGACGTGAGGACCCGAGCCGCGGGCGAAGACGGCGTGACGGGCCGAGCCGCGGGCGACTCGGTGGCCGCTGGCAAAACGGACCGAGCAGTGGAGATGCTCGGCGCGACGGGCTCGTCGGGTGACCATGCATGGGCACCCGAATCGATGCCATGCAACATAGGGCGATCGACGTGCCCACCAGAAGACGACGATGATGATGGTGAATCTTCCAACAGCTCCAAACGAGCTCCACGTCCGGTTCCTGCACCATGGTTAGGTAACAGCAAAGGAGAGTATGCAACATCATCAAATTGGTCAGAAGCAACAGAGGATGAATGCAGGGATGGTGGTTCGACAGTGGACACAGGAAGGTTGGCAAAGGGAAAAACATGCTCATCAAACACGACGTCCCGAGATATATAGACACGATTAGTGGGAACATGAAGACATTTGTAACCTTTATGAAGAGAGCTATAGCCAAGAAAAACACACTTCTTAGAACGAAACTCAAGCTTGCGCTTGTTATATGGACGAAGATGCAGCCAGCAAGCACACCCAAATACCTTGAGAAAGGTATAATCAGGTTGTTCATTAAGGAGAACCTCAATGGGAGTCTTCATGTTTAAAACACGAGTAGGAGTACGGTTGATGAGAAAGCATGCAGTGGTGAAAGCATCACTCCAAAACCGAAACGGAACAGATGCATGGGCCAAAAGAGTAAGACCAGCTTCAACAATATGACGATGCTTACGTTCGACTGAACCATTCTGCTGATGTGTATGTGGACATGCTAAACGATGAGCTATCCCAAGCGACTGAAAGAAAGAGTTGAGGTTGCGATACTCGCCCCCCCAGTCTGACTGGACATGAACAATTTTGTGCTTGAGAAGACGTTCAACATGTTTTTGAAACTGAACAAAAATATCAAACACATCAGATTTGCGTTTAATAAGGTAAAGCCAGGTAAAGCGACTATAAGCATCAACGAAACTGATATAGTAATTATGATCACTGACAGAAGTCTGAGCAGGACCCCATACATCTGAAAACACAAGTTCTAAAGGATGTTTCACCTCACGACTGGACTCCGAAAAAGGAAGTTGATGACTCTTCCCCTGCTGACAAGCATCACATACTGCTACATCTTTATTACTAGACAAACTAGGAAGCTCATGACGACACAAGATATGACGGACAATAGGTGTGGCCGGGTGACCAAGACGAGCATGCCACTGTGACGGAGAGACCCGAACTCCACTGAAAACACGAGCGACACCAGGATGCTCCAGACGGTAGAGGCCCTGGCACAACCGCCCACTAAGAAGAATGTCCCTCGTGCCCCGATCCTTAATAAAAAGATCAAAAGGGTGAAATTCACAAAGCACATTATTATCACGTGTGAGTTTAGGAACTGAAAGAAGATTACGGGTCACAGATGGAACTCGAAGAACATTGCGAAGCTGAAGACTCCTATTGGCATGTCTAGTGAGAAGAGATGCTTGACCAATATGAGAGATGTGCATACCTGCTCCATTGGCGGTGTGGATCTTGTCGGAGCCATGATAGGGTTCACGAGTGTGAAGCTTCCCCATCTCGCTGGTTAGATGCTCTGTCGCCCCAGAGTCCATGTACCAGTGTGGATCGATGGAGTAGGACTGAGTGTGTCCCTGTTGCTTCTGCGGCGCGGGACGATCAGCCATGGCGACCTGACGGGCATTGTTGCGTGTATCTTTGCCGTCATTGCCAAGACCAAGGAAGCTTCGCTGGAAGCGCTTATGACACTTGGAGGCCCAGTGCCCATCGCGGCCACAAAGCTGACACTCACGTGGACCGCCAGCCCCCGGTAAGGTCGTCGTAGGTGGGGGGGCCGAGGCGGGCGACGGTGGCAGCCCCAAGGGAGACCGGGGTGATGAAGAAGAGCGGCCACCCTTGGTGGCGGCGTTGGCCGAGAGGGAGCCAGTGCCCCTGGTGCGGCGAGTCTCGACCCGTTGCTCAGTGAGAAGGAGCCGAGAGAAAACCTCGTGTGCCAGCATGGGTGTCGAGTTGCCCCGCTCGTTGATGATCTCGACTAAGGCATCATACTCCTCATCAAGACCATTGACAATAAACGAGTTGAACTCGGAGTCGGTGAGGGGCTGTCCAATGGAGGCCAATGTGTCGGCGAGGCCCTTGACCTTGTTGTAGAACTCAGTGGCAGTGGAGTCAAGCTTCTGACACTCTCCAAGCTGACGACGAAGTGCAGAGACACGAGCCTGGGACTGCGCTGCAAAGGTGCGCTCAAGGATGGTCCAGGCCTCATGAGACGTCTTCGCGAAGATAACAAGGCCGGCAACTGCCGGCGAGAGCGACCCCTGGATGGAGGAGAGGTTCGCCTGGTCCTGCCCCATCCAGACGCGATGGGCCGGATTGTAGACCGGACCGTGCACGCTGTCTACCAGCGCGGGTGGGCAGGGAAGCGATCCGTCGACGTAGCCTAGCAGGTAGTGACTCCCCAAGAGCGGGAGAACCTGCGCACGCCAGAAGATGTAGTTGTCGGCGGAGAGCTTGATGGTGATGAGATGACCGAAGTGAAACGGCCGCGGCGAAGACAATCCCATCGAGGAGGCTGCCTGGGGTGCAAACACCATGGAGGCAGCCGGAGGCACCGAAGCCGATGCGGGAGGAGGCGGGACCGCAGCCAGGGCGGGCGCCGCAAAGCTCGCGGCCGGTGCGGACGCCGCAAGGCCCGCGGCCGGGGCGGACGCCGCCAACCCCGCCAGCGGGGCAGTGTGATCCGCTTGCGGCAGGAGCGGCGGGACGACGCCTGCGGAGTCCGCAGCGGACGGCGGCGCCGCGGTGTGGACCACGAGGTCACGCCCAAGCGAGGGCGCCGGCGGCGTGGAGAAGACGGAGCCGATGCTCCTTGTCCCGATCGGAGCCGGAACAGAGACGGCATCGAGCGGGAGGTTGAGCAGAGCCGCAAGAGAGGCCGGGAGGAAGCCCGCAGCAGTGGAACCGGTGGTGGCGGCGCTCGACATGGCGGCGGCGCGATCGGTGGCGCGGCGGCGGCGGCGGTGAAGGCGGCGGCGGCTGCGGCAGCGGTGCGGGTATTAGGGTTTAGAAGCGGAAGCGATCGTAACCTAGCGTGATACCATGTAGGACAATAAGTTTTGGGCAACCAGCGCAACCCTCTAGGGGTGGCTTATCTCATTATATATAATGGTTGTGTTACAATATGTACCATATACGTACATAGGTACAGAAGCTATACATAGTCTAACACACATCACTGTGTACCTCCAGCGCCGAGGATGATGCACCGCAGCTCATGTCAAAGGAGACCTGGCCGAAAGCGTGGTACGCAGGCAATCCGGCGGGTGCTTTTGAGGACCCGAAACCCCACACGCCCGGGAGGGACCCCGTCAGGGCACGCGGAGGCTATGGGCTGCCGTAGGTCGACCTGGTCGCCCCTAGGGCCTCGAGGTTCGCCGTCCTGCAACAAGAAGAACGAACGAAGAACGAGAAAGAAGAAGAACTAGGGTTAAGGAGAAAAGATAAAAGATAAAAAGTGGTAAATGATTTGTTCGATTGTGTGTTGTTCAATCGTCTGTCATCCCTTAGGTATATAAGAGGCGGCTGGACTTCCCGTGCAAGGAAAGGCTTCAATCCGCGTCCAAAACCCTAGTCCAACTTGGATTGGGTTTGTCCGAACTTTCCAAAACTGTTCGGTTTAAACTGGCTGCACCTTGCGCGTAATTTTTGATGTGGTAAACGATCTCGGATGAAAACAAGCCCAAAAGTAATCTTGACCGTTTCGACGAGACGAACAAGTTTCATGTTGAAGGTTTTCTAATCAAGAGTCATCTTGAGGGTCAAATTGTTCTCGCAACACAGGCTATTCCCTCACGCTACCCATCAAACATGCGTCGGGTGAAGCGCGCCACATCTTGCCTCGTGACAGGGCTGCACTCCGATTGCTCTAACATTTGCATACGAACTCGGATCTGAATGAATTTTATATCAAAATCGATTGTTTCGATGAGACAAAGACAATTCGTGTAGATCAGTTTTCCATTTGACATCGTCTTAGGGGCTTAATCAGCCAAACTGTACTCTGAATATAAGATCTTAGTACTTTGAGCATAGTTTCGGCCTTCGAGATGAAATCGAGCGGCGATGACCAAAAATTCAAAGATGTTCATATCAACAATATGGAATTCTTTCATGTAGATCACTTCTCCATTTGAGGCCATCTTAAATAAGTTTTTGACCGTGCCGAAATCTGGTGTCAACACATGCCCCCCTGTTTTTCGGCAAAGCTTATGTGCCGAAAAATAACTTGCACATAGCTTGCTCTAAGGATGATGTCAACACTCCATCGGACATTTTGCATATTCTTAGGACGATAAGTTTATATCGTCCATTACTTGTGTGAATATTTTGATGCAAGCTTGGGTAAAACTTTCTCAACTTCATTAATCTGAATATAAAGTTTCATAGGTATGCATGTCAAAACCATCCATCAACCATATTGTCCACCCTTCTTCTAGGATCTTGCAGATAATCAACAATGAACTTTCTCGAATCCTTACTTTGCCTGCATAAAAGTTGCATTAGTGGCCGAGGTGGTGAGCTCCAATTCGGCCTTACCTATGTTGGCAAGAATAAGCATCAGCTATTGATAGAAGTGCAATACACCATGACCAACATGGTAGCCATATGTTTGCTATGCCAACCCTCCTCAATTTTCATGCCTAGATATATGATTAATTTTAAAACTACCCAAGGTAAATTTTGCATCTAGACATACTCCAAGATAAACTATAAGTGATTCGTCAAAACATTGATAGCCCTTGGATATGTGTTGCACTACTCATAAAGAATCACCGAAAGCCTCAATATGTTTAGCACATGTGGCAAAATTTCCAAAACGAATAACATTGGATATTCGGCTTTGATTATTGTGCAGTAAATATTTTAAGAGGCACGATGCTTCACAGAATAACACTATATGGAGATATATAAACAACACCAACACCATGGCCATTGTTATGAATTCAACTATCAAAACATAATCTACATTGTACTTGTCTCGCTCTCCGATCAAACTAAGGACGGTGTTAGAGTACTACACCGGCCATGCATTGACATAATCTTAGGACGATAGATAAATATCATCCATTACCATGTAAACTTCATTCAAAACACATATAGCCAAAATAAACAAATGAAATGACAAATCAAGTATGTAGGCCCTTTGGATCAGCAACAAACTTGTAGCTAACCAAATGTATAGTGATTTGGCAATACCCTTTCATGATGTAAGAAATTATATTGCATCCATGGATTAAAATAAGCCCATTGAGGATTACCAATCATACCTGATGACAAATTCCTTGGCATAGGCGTTAATGACATAGTTGAAGAATATGGATAATGTGTAGACTGAAGATGTTGAAATCTTCGGCTTGGTCCTTCATATTTTTCACTCTTTTCCTTCCCCACCTTCGCACACTTCTTGTAGTCGAATCTTGCACATAATTATATTTTGAGTGCTTCCTTTGGGAACCCATGCCATGTTCCTTTCTTCAAGTTCTTGTGCATTAAGCTTTTGTAACTCCTTTTTTTGCCAATACGATAAGCCGAGTGAGAACTTCGACTGTGATTTTGTTTCAACCAATGACAACACGTTTTGGGCCTTGTGCACCCTCAACTTCTTTTCTTCAGGTTTGACACTCTGATTTCTATCAATTGATTGCTTCACTTCTTTTCCTTTTGTAGCCAATGTCAACACTTTAATTGGCTCTTTGTTATTTGAGATCAAATCTGAAGTAGCACACTGATGACCATCTCTTTTCACGTGGTAAACTTGCTTTACCACCTCTTTCTTCTTCCTTGAGCTCTGGACCAATTCCTTGTGATTGAAAGTGGTCTTTGACGCATGATTGTTCAAATGCTGATCTTCTTGGAGCTGCATAGTATTGGTGAGATGATCTAAAATAAGATGGAGAATGTGCCCTTGTATCATACCTGTCCCATGATGAATATGGATCTATATGAGCGTAGGGAGGCATTCACGGCATTGGCATTGGCGACCCAAAATAACAATATGAACTCACTTTGCCAATACCGATCCTCATATTTGCGCCTTGGGGGTGATCTTGGATTCTTTGCATGATTTGGCCGATAAGCATTCTTCTCTTCACTCTTCTTTTGATATTTATCCAATAGTTCAGCGAATGTGATTTTTGATCCCTTACAATTGTGCTTATTTCGGCCTTTGTTTTTTTGGTTTGCTTTCATCGCTCATTGGATTTGCTTGCTGCCCCCCAGTCCTTGGCGTCTCCATTGTAGCGTCGATGGGATTCTCGCCCTCAATATTATGTTCATTATGTTCTTCAACAACTTCTTTACTTGAAAGCTTGATCTCATCACCTGCAGTTTTTACCTTCTCTTTAAGTGGATCGGCTTGAAGCAGCTGATGCAAAAACTTTCTGTCATCGGGACCAATCGGAATAGACTGGTCATCTCTTGGTGTCTCAATAAATTTCAATTGTCCTTTATCAATGGATGATTTAATTATTTGAAGAAACATGTTTCAATCCTCAAAATTATGCTTGGACGAATCATGCAACTTACAATACATTTTTCCCTGGACAGATGGCTCAACATGGTGATCAAGAATTCTAATATAATTATTTCTCAACAACAAATCAAAGATTTGATCACACATATTGGAATTGAAGGTAATTTTTTTATTTTCTAGCCGATCTTGCTATGAAAACGGCTTAGGAGTTAAGCAAACAAATTGTTCAGATTTGGTATCAACCCATTCGGCTATGATTTTTATTTTGCATTCTTTTACCGATGTCATTGGATAAGATATTATACTAGCATTGGTTCTTTGAAAAGAATCTAACCTTGGCTTTTTGTTTCTAAAACAAAAATAGTTAGAACATGCATGCCTCAATTGAGACCAAGAGTAAGCCAAATATGAAACAAGCAAAGCTACCCATGTAGATACAAACTTTAAATAAAGAAATGAGGAAAGCATTGATTGCAACAATAAGTCAGTATCGGTCTTTATAAATGGTGCAATGGGTTGACCGATATGTTCTGTAACAATTTTATTGCTAACAAATAAATTACCCTTCTTCATTGGTCTTTCAAAATTACTTAAGAAGATTTTTCTAATAGATGCATCAACAATAAAGTTTTGACAAAATCTGAAAATAGGTAAATTACTTGCTAAACATACCTCTTCAAATATGTTGGGAGAGGATGATGGTGGTGTGACTTGAACAATATCTTGCTTCATTTTTGGGTGGCTCCCCAACGTCTCTTCATCATCTTTTTCTTGATTTCGTGCATCATTACACTGAAGGTTTTTGTCAGCCGAACTTTGTTCTGCTACTTGTTCTTGTCCTTGAAGCTTGTCAACTTCTACGGCACGGAACTCATAGTGCAGGAAGTAGGTTCCATTAACTTCAGAAAAATCAAGCACCATTGTTTTCCTATGCTTGGCATTCCCTTTCTCAGCAATGTTTGCCTCTTTGGATGTGATGGATTCAGAATATATACTACTTGATTTGGCTTTTTCAATCGAAGCACTTTTAGTTTCCGAATCATCATTCTTCACACCGGTTACATCAATTGGCAAGGCTTCTTTTCTTTGAGCTAATTCCCTATCAATTCTCTCTTGGCGAAGTACTTGCACACTATCGCGCAAAGCTTTAACTCCCCTCTCAATTTCAGCCCGCTCTAGATTAGTTTGCCCCCCAATGCTTTTAGGATCTTTCGGCAATGAAGTGTTAGTGTTGCCAAAAATTTGCAATTGTGTAGGGGGTGTATAATATGTTGCGGTACTAGGTGGAGGTGTATGCACTGTTGTATAACCATATGCTCACTCACCAATACTATAAATTGATGAAGTTTCATCTTCCTGCAAAACTCTAGCCTTTATTGCAGCATAATCAGGAAACAACCCTTTTTCATATTGTTCAAGGCAAAGAGCACTAATCCTCTTGTTTTGTGCCAAGCTCTTTTTTAATGCAACCACAACCGCTTCTGGAAGGAATTGCTCCGCAATACTTTCAGATTCTTTCAGCAATGATTCGTGAGTGGTTCCGAAATTCTTGAATTGCATAGGGTATGCATTATATGCTACAATATTTGATGATGGCACATGTGTTCCTATAAAATTTTCACTTATTCGGCTATGACCATGAAGATGCGGGGCCGAATTATGAGCATCTACAGTTGTATACGGTGCCAAAAAATTACTAACATGAGGTGTAGCATATGACGGTTGAGAGTAACTGGCTGAATAGCTAGTAGTAGCATGGCCAATGCTCCCATCCATCAGCAAGGTTGGATTCACATATTGCAAATTAGTTGCCGATGAATAAAAAGGTGAAACACTTTCTTCTATGTTATTTAAAATTTTAACATGAGGTGTTTCAAATTGATTAACCAAACCCATCATGTTGTTCATCGGCATATGGATTTGTGGGGTTGCCGATGCATGAAAGTTTGGATACATATGTTGTACGTTGCTAAAATCATAATAGTTTGAAGCATGAAGATTGTTTTGCATCGGCCCATGCGCACAATTAGATGCATGATTGATAAAATTAGCACTAGCCGTTACATTATGCTCATTAGGTGATCCAGCAACAACATATGAATTATTTGCATCTACAAAGGGGAATTGGGTATTCATATTATCTTTGTAGATTGCAGCAACTTGATGACGATCTATTCGTAGCAAGAACGGACTGGAGACTGTTCAAAGCTTTGTCCTTAGCGGAGTCGCCAAAAAGTGTGTTCGCACACAAACACGTCACTGTGTACCTCCAACGCCGAGGGTGATGCACCACATCTCACATCAAAGGAGACCCGGCCGGAAGCGTGGTACGCAGGGAATCCGACGGGTGCTTTCGAGGACCCGAAACTCCACACGCCTGGGAGGGACCCCGTCAGGGCACGCGGAGGCTATGGGCTGCCCTAGGTCGACCTGATCGCCCCTAGGGCCTCTTGGTTCGCCGTTCTACAACAAGAAGAACGAACGAAGAACGAGGAAGAAGAAGAACTAGGGTTAAGGAGAAAAGATAAAAGATAAAAAGTGGTAGATGATTTGTTCGATTGTGTGTCGTTCAATCGGCCGTCACCCCTTAGGTATATAAGAGGCGGCTGGACTTCCCGTGCAAGGAAAGGCTTCAATTCACGTCCAAAACCCTAGTCCAACTCGGATTGGGTTTGTCCAAACTTTCCAAAAACTGTTCGGTTTAAACTGGCCGCGCCTTGCGGGTAATTTTTGGTGTGGTAAACAATCTCGGATGAAAACGAGCCCAAAATCAGTCTTGACCGTTTCAATGAGGCGAACAACTTTCATGTTGAAAGTTTTCTAATCAGAAGTCATCTTGAGGGCCAAATCGGTCGCGCAAAATAGGCTATTCCCTCGCGCTACCCATCAGACATGCGTCTGGTGGGGCGTGCCACATCTCGCCTCGTGACAGGGCTGCACTCCAATTGCTCTAAATTTTGCATACAAACTCGGATCTGGACGATATTTATATCAAAATCAATCATTTCGACGAGACGAAGACAATCCATGTAGATTTTTTTTCATTTGACGTCGTCTTGGGGGCTTAATCGGCCAAACTGCACTCTGGATATAAGATCTTAGTACTTTGAGCATAGTTTCGGCCTTCGAGATGAAATCGGGCGGTGATGACCCAAACTTCAAAGATGTTCATATCAACAATACGTAACTCTTTCATGTAGATCACTTCTACATTTGAGGCCATCTTAAATAAGTTCTTGGCCGTGCCAAAATCTGGTGTCAACAGGTTCTTAGAAGAATGATGCAGCCGCGACAAAGGCCCTTGCAGTTGATGACAATTCTATTCCGCTATATAGAGTTAAAATAAATAGTGACAAACTGATTCTGCAAGAGAGTGTAAAGCTCGCAATTTCATATACTTGGGATCCACCAGTATTGGCTAGGTCAGTAGGTAATCTTCTCCATTGACCCTGCTATCAGGGTCAGTTTTACATTTGGCTATCCTACATAACTTTTTGCATATTACCTGCCCTTATCATATAATAACAAGGTGCCATTGTCTCATTTCTACTCAGCTTTATCGAGAATTACGGCACACATATTATTACTTCTGTAATGGTTGGTGGTAAGGATGAAGTATACATAAAGCAACATTCCTCATCCCAATTGTCTGAAATGGAGTTCAAAAATTATGTCAGAGAAATTGGGAATGAGAGATTCTCAGATGGGGAAACCAAGTCAAATACACCCCCAATCAATTATAGTGAGAAGGTTAGTCAGTTCCTTGTTTGCCATTGATTGATAAGAGTTATCTTGTTAATTGCAAGTGTTGATTACAATAGGAAATTGCACATCCTTTGATGTGTGCACCTTGAGGGCTGTGTGAGTTAACAAGGATGCCATTACATAGTGGCTACTCCCTCCAATCCTAAATATAAGTTTTTTTAGATATATCAACATAGACTATGTACGGATGTATATAGACATATTTTAGAGTGCAGATTCACTCATTTTGCTCCGTACGTAGTCCATAGTGGAATCTTTAAAAAGACTCATAGTTTCAATGGAATACTCTCCCTATTGCGCGCGCGCGTGTGTGTGTGTGTCTGTCTGTCTCTGTGTGTGTGTTGCTTCCAGTGGCTAAATTTCATTGTCAGTTCTAGAGTTTTTCAAGCACGCAGATTTTCTCTTTGTTTAGGCTACGATTCCAACAATTTATAGCAGTGCTTTTCATTTTGTTGTGTTTTCCAGAGCTAGAAATTTGATGGATAGTTCTTAGTGTGATTCTATTATCTTAGTATACAACACATTTTCCATATACAAGATTTGACCGAATGGTTCTGATGCCACAAAGTGATCGTGCTTTGTTAGTACATCTGTGAATACTTATGCTTTATTCAAGACACAATCAGTTTCCTTTTCCTTTGCAAATAGTCTGTAGATACTTATGCTTTATTCAAGACACAATCAGTTTCCTTTTCCTTTGCAAATAGTCTGTAGATGTAGCGTTGGCCTGGGCCCCTAAAGTGTCGTGTACTATTTCCTGCCTGCTCATTTTCTGAGAATAGTAACTGCTAGCTTATGCATCTACTTGCCGAGTTAACAAGTTAATATGCTTGTACATCTCCAAAAAATTACAGTAAACACTCATCCTGAAGTTAGAAGTGCTTGCTAAATAAATGTAGAGTTTAGAAATGAACTCCATGGATGCTATTGTTCATGGTGCTTGAATCAGAATTGAATAAGGTGATGTAATTTTAATTTAATTTGACTGTAATCTTCGGGTAAAAGACATCCTTTTGGAAACTTGATAGTGTTTATTAGATACATTGCCATATTTTAGTTTTATTCATTGATGTCCCAGTAGATGCTACCATATCATGCATGTTCTTTCAATCTAGTTTTGGTACTGTTTTGCCTCTTCTTTTCGTGCATATATAGTTATATTGTGTTAATTGAGATGAGATTTTTCATAGCATGGGTTTTACTAGGTCTTTCAGTTTGGTCAACTAACAATAGTCATGCCTCTAATCTTCCCCGGCTCTACTTTTTATGCAGGTTCAACTAAAAGAAGGCGCGAGTTAGTGGAAGGCATGTCGGAAAATTTTGAGCTGACGATGATTCATGAGATTTTATTATGAAGTACCTTGAGTTGATACTTTAAACATAATCTGTTGGACTGCCCCCCTTTATAGTTTGATTTAAGCTATGAATCCATATCGATACTGAAATATGAATGCCCTCTTTGGCTGATAAGGTTCTGTTTATGCAGACATAACATTTGCTAAATTGATTTTATGGATCTACCATCTTAAATAGGCTTTTCTTTCTTTCTTTCTTTCTTTCTCTTTCAATCGATTAAAGGCGCTGACATATGCACTACAATACCCATATAACCCGGTTCAGATTGGCTTTTTGCGCCATGGGTGCAACGAGTCATCTAGTATGCATAATGTGGACCTGTTGAAGTGCCCCCGCGCATGCTTGCCTGTGCAGCTCGCCTGCCGCTCGCCGGGGTAGGTCGCCCACAACTCACTCGCCGCTCGCTCGCCTGCTCGCGCGCGCTCGCCTGCGCCATGCCACTCAGAATGCTGACTCGCTCGCGCGCGCTTGCCTGCGCAGCTGCAGGTTGCCCGCCGGCGTCGCGCACTGTTCGCCCGCGCCCGCCGGTCGCCGGCTGCATGCGCCCCACCACTCGCCCGCGTACCGCCATGAGAAATTGGATGGGGAACTTTGGAGTTGGTTGGGATTGAGGCAAGGAAACGAAAAGAGAAGGCCGGACTTCGCCGGAGGTCAAGAAATCGATGGCTGGAGCCCTCTGGTATGGAGAGCGACGCCCGTGGAGAGCGGAGAATTCTGGCCAGTTTGTGGCTTGTATACTTCCCTCCAAACTGTAGAAATATAGGTTGGAGGCTCACGGTTTTGGTGGTCTGTAAAACGTTTATGGCTACGCGAATTTTTGCAGGGTCTGTTCTAAACATAAAATTGGTCCGAAACCGTATACCGGCCCGAATTTTACACGTTAGGCTTTTTCACGGTGTCTACTAGAGATCCTCTGTTTTGTCTGCCTTTTGTCCGCTTGGGTCACCGAATAGACGGTGGTGTTCGCTTTTTCATTTGGGTCGACTCTTGCATCGAACGCTGGCCTGACACATTTTTGTGTGCGCCAACTTATAAAAAAAGGGAAACCAAGTGTGCAAACTTAAACATAATTAAACATGAAACAACCGGTCAACAGCTAACCAAAGTTCACTTAAAAATTAATAAAACATAAATTAAAATTAAAAATGTATGCGCCTCCCCATGCGCTGCCCTAGGAGTCTCGTCCTCCCTCAGGCCAGTGAGGATGATCAACTCGGCGCCGGCCCAGCCCAAGAGAATGCCTCCTCCCACGCATGCGCCACCGCCTCCGCTGTTTGCCCCGCTGGCTACACTACTACGTGGAGGGCACGCTCCCCCCTCTCCCGACGCTCCTCTACCTCCCATGCCTAGCGGGCACGATGCTCCTCCTCCTCGCGCTCCTCTTGCATCTGTCGCTTACCCTCGACGCGATCCACCGCCAGTGTGCGGGCCCTCCATTACTGGAGGTATGCCGCCTCCTCCTCCGGTATTGCGCCCAGCCACACGGGTGGCGTGCTCACCCACTCACGGAGGTAGCTGGTACATGCGTACCTTTCCAGCTCGGGCTCCGTGGGCAGCAGTTTGGCCTTTGGCTCAGGAAGCACCGACGACGGCGGGAGGGGGGTGATGCAATCCTCAATAGTAGAGAGGACGAGGGCCTCCTCCAAGCCGTCCGAGTGCACATCCTCCTTGTTCTTCAATACCACCCCAACGAGGCCTGGTAGGTGACCTCCTCCTCCTCTTGCTTGATTTCTAGGGCAGCGACATGTAGCTGGGGTTAAGCTACACGCCACCGCGGCGGGCCAGGTCGTGCTCCATCGCAGACCAGGCCTCCCAGTTGAGGGAGTCCGGAGTAAGGAGAGCACGGAGACGCCGCTGCTCTGGCGTAAGGAGAGCACTTGCGCACCTCCTCCACGTGCGCCCGTGGCACCACTAGCACTAGGATGTGGTGCGGGTCCAAATGCCAACCATGGGGCAGGTTGACATTTGAATACGACAACAGCTAGCGGTACTGCCAGTTCAAGCGTGCTTGGTGCACCAGGATGTACAACCTTTCTCGTGGCCCACCGCGTGTAGGAGCTGGTGGCGGTGAAGAAGGAGGCGCTCGGGACGAGCTAGCACCGGATGGAGCTTCCCCTTGCCAAAAAACCCATGGCTAGGGTTTTAGTGTTGCCGACGAGGGAGCAAGCTAGGCCAGATGTGGACGGGGGAGAGGACGTGGATGAGGCTGATACGTCTCCAATGTCTCTATAATTTATGAAGTATTCATGCCATGTTTACAATAATTTTATATGATTTTGTTATGATTTGAATGGAACTAACCCGTACTGACGTTGTTTTAACCGTGGTGTTTTTTTTGTGCAGAAATAAAAGTTCTCCAAATGCAACGAAACTTTTTGATGATATTTTTGGAACAAAGAGACACTAGAAGCTTCGTGGGAGGACTAGAAGAGCCACGAGGGCCCCACAATCCACTAGGGCGCGCCCAGGGGTGGCCACGCCCTGGTGCCGCGTGGGCCCCTTATAGCCCATCTTGACATGAGACCGACACCAAAAAAATCCTATAAATAGAGAAACCCCCAAAAATAATGCTAGAACTTTGACTCCACCGCCGCACTCCTCTGTACCTTCTAAATACCATCTGGAGCCCTGTTCCGGCACCCGGTCGGAGGGGGAAATCATCACCGAAGGCCATCTTCATCATCCCGCGATTACCATCACGAGGAGGGAGTAGTTCACCCTCGAGGCTAGGGGTATGTACAAGTAGCTCTGTGTTTGATCTCTCTCTCTCTCTCATGTTCTTCATTTGGCACGATCTTGATGTACTACAAGCTTTGTTAATATAGTTGGATCATATGGTGTTTCCCCTGCTCTATCTTGTTGCGATGAATTGAGTTTTTACCTTTGAGGTTTCACTATTATCGGATTGAATACTTTTATGGATTTGAGAACTCTTAATGTATGTCTTGCATATGAATACTCGTGGTGACAATGGGGTATTATATTGATTCACTTGATGTATGTTTTGGCACTCAACTCGCGGATTCCCGAGGTGACATTAGGGTAATCTATGCATAGGGGTTGATGCACGTTTTTGTCCTACTTTCTCCGGTAGAAATCTCGGGGCACTCTTTGAAGTTCTTTGTGTTGGAATATTATGAATCTGAAGTTGTTTGATGCGTACCATATAATTAAGTCGCAGATACTTGTGGTCACATTGGAGTATCTAGGTGACATTAGAGTTGGTTGACGCGTATCATATGGTGTTATTTTAGTACGAACTCTAGGGCTGTTTTTGACACTTATAGGAATAGCTCAATAGATTGATCAGAAAGTATAACTTTGAGGTGATTTCATACCCTATAACAATTTCATCTTATGTTCTTCGCTAGATAAGAACTTTGGAGTGATTCTTTGTCGCATGTTGAGGGATTGTTATATGATCCAATTATGTTAGCACTGTTGAGAGATTGCACTAGTGAAAGTATTGCAGTACCGTTATACTCCGTTTTATCACTTGCCACCTTGATGTTTTTTTTATTTTTAGATTACAAAAACCTATATCTACTATCCATACTAAACTTGTATCACCATCTCTTCGCCAAACTAGTGCACCTATACAATTTGCCGTTGTATTTGGTGTGTTAGCGACACAAGAGATTTCTTGTATTTGATTGCAGGGTTGTTTGAGAGAGACCATCTTCATCCTATGCCTCCCACAGATTGATAAACCTTAGGTCATCCACTTGAGGGAAAATTTCTACTGTCCTACAGAACTCTGCGCTTGGAGGCCCAACATGACTCTAAAAGAATAAGTTATGTAGTAGACATCAAGCTCTTTTCTGGCGCCGTTCCCGAGGAGGTTAGTGATTGAAGGTATATCTTTAGATCTTGCAATTGAATCTTTTAGTTTCTTGCTTTATCACTAGTTTGGTTTATAAAAGAAAACTACAAAAAATGGAATCGAGGTTGCCTCATATTATTTGTCTTTATCATGTCTTTCTTGAAAATGATGGATCCGAAATTTGTGCTCAATTGATAGAAGAAGAATTCAATAAAATGTTTGGCATAAAATTCATGAATGATGAGCATGATTTCAATGTTGCTAGTATGAATTCTGTGAATATCCATGATGCTAGTGATATACAAAGCCATAAGCTTGGGGATGCTATGTTTGATGAAGATGATATTTTTAGTCCCCCTTTTGATGAGAAAATTTATTATGATGATTGCATGCCTCCTATTTATGATGATATATTGATGAAAGTGGGTTTGGAAGAGTGTCAACTCTAGGTAGTAATGATCCCACTATTATGGAGGGTGTTAAATCTTATTGGTATAATGATAAAAGTGGATATGGAGAGCTCATGAATTTATTTAGCGATGAATCCACTACTTTGGAAGAGGTTTGAATTGATTATTATGAGAGAAAAGTTGCTATTTATGATCATTATTGTGATGACACTTATAATATAAAGAATAATGATAACCATGAAACTTGTCATCACGATTTTAATGTTCAATTTGATTATGTGAATCAAGTATCTCATAATACTTATTTTGTTGAATTTGCTCCCACTACTATTGATGAGAATAAATTTGCTTATGTGGAGAGTAATAAAATTTCTATACTTGTGGATCATGAAAAGAATGCTTTATGTGATAGTTATATTGTTGAATTCATTCATGATGCTACTGAAAATTATTATGAGAGAGGAACATATGCTTTTACATATTCCAATAATATCAATTTTCCTCTCTATGTGTTGAAAGTTTTGAAGTCATGCTTATTTTGCCTTCCTATGCTAGTTGATTATTGTTCCCATAAATTATTTGCTCACAAAATCCCTATGCATAAGAAGTGGGTTCGGTTTAAATGATCTTGCCATGTGTTTCATGATGCTCTTATTATGTTTCAATTCTTTACTCCTATGTGAGCATCATTGAAATCATCATGCCTAGCTACAAAGGCATTAAAGAAAAGCACTTGTTGGGAGACAACCCAATATTTATACCTACTGTTTTTGTGTGTTCACATGATTAAGCAACTGTATTAATCATGTTTTATAGATTTTGTTTCAATAAATTGCAAGTAAATCCTTTGGGATAGTGTGGATGATAGTTGACTTGATTCCGTGCAAAAATAGAAACTTTTGCGTCCAGTGCAGAAATTCCCTAATTTTACTGGAATGCTATTTTGGTATGAAATTTTTACACATAATTTATATACAAATTACCCACTTTTTCCTATTTTTTCAGAATTTTTGAAGTGACAGATCATGCTTTTAATGCATAATTTGCTTGTTGTATGGTTTCTATGGCTTATATTGGTCAATGTAAATTGTGAAAATGATAGAGTACATTAGGCATAATGTGGAAGCAATTAAGAATCTTTTCTTGACAGTACCCAAGTGAATGATTTGTTTTACCATAATAACGCATCTCACGAAGTTCCATTAAGTTTTGTGTGATTGAAGCTTTCAAGTTTTGGGTGAGATATCAATATGAGGAGAATAAGGAGTGGAAAGAAACTAAGCTTGGGGATGCACAAGGAACCCCAAGGTAATATTCAAGGAATACCAAGCAACAAAGCTTGGGGATGCCCCAGAAGGCATCCCCTCTTTCGTCTCCAACATTATCGGTAACCTTACTTGAGGCTATATTTTAATTCATCACATGATATGTGTTTTGCTTGGAGCGTCATTTTATTTTGTAAGGATTTGCTTGATGTTACTTTAAATAATGTTTTGTATCTTTCATTTCAATAAAAGTGTCAAGGATGTCCTTCACCATGCTTAGTTTTACAAGTATACGAGTTGCTGCTTCAAAACAGAAAGTTGCACGCTATTGCGTAAATTCTCTAGAAAAGTCAGAATGTGGTAAAATTTGAATTTTTGACACAATAAGCTATGATAAATTTTCCATAGTGTGGTAAATTTTTAGAACTTTTTAGGTTAAATAAGTATGGATCCTTCTTCATCCTTTACAGACTGTTCTGGTTAGGCAGGTTGTTGTTATGATTGCATTGTTTGCATATGTTTGCCTGTTTAATGATTCTATTTGAGAATAGGAGTATTAAATATGCATAGGCATTTAGTATGCAATGTTTAATTATAATTTTAGTAATTTGTTACCGTACATAATTATAAGGTTTTGCATTTATTTATACTAACTTATCTCACAAGTTCTTGTTGAGTTTTGTGTGGATGAAGTTTTTGAGATTTACGGAAACCGTGATATGAGAGGAATTAGGATACACAATAGCTCAAGCTTGGGGATTCCCAAGGCATCCCAAGTTAATATTCCAAGAATTCTCAAGCATCTAAGCTTGGGGATGCCTCGCTAGGCATCCCACCTTTCTTCATCAACAACTATTGGTTAGTTTCGGTTGAGCCTAAGTTTTTGCTTCTTCACATGAGTTGTGCTATGTTTGGATTTTTATTTTGTTTTCTTTGTTGTTTGAATAAAACACTTAAGGTCTGATTTTTTTAACTTAGAGGGAGTCCTCACATAGCTACCTATTTGACTACTCATTGATCTTTACTTATATCTTTTTGGAGTAGTTTGTCATTTACTCTCGTTGTTCACTTATATCCTAAGAGGAGAATTGTTGAATGAATTGAATATCATAAAGTTGAAATTATATGTGCTTCATATGCTTGTATCATACCTAATAGTAGCTTCATATTGGGCTTAGAAACTGAAATCTATTCAAGCTTGACAATCACAATATTGGTTATACAAGCAATTCATGAATGATTAGTATAAGGAAGAGAACTTTCACATATAAATATATTATCTTGGACATCTTTCATGATTGTGAATACCCATTAATAATTTTCAAACTTGAGAAAATCAGTTGAAGTTGGACAAGGAAGACAACACAATGAGTTATGTTTGGGTATATTATTGTCGGGGAAACTGATCCGCGAACACCTATGGGGCCGGCGGACCGGGCCCCTTTCGGTTCGGCGGGGGGCGGAGATCGCACGAAGAGCGGATCGAGGCGAGGCACACGAGCAGTTTACCCAGCTTGGGAGCTCTCCGGAGAGATAATACTCCTACTGCCGCTTGTCTGATTCTATTATCTTCTTGCCCCAGAGAGCTAAGTGTTTTCTGGCTTACGAAAGAGTCGAACCCCCTCTACGTTGTGCATGGGCCTCCTTTTATACGCTAAAGGGGTCACCGACAGGTGGCAACACAAAGAAGGGTACAAATGTAAAAAGCGAGGTGGTTGGTACAGTTACTTGTACAGTGTATCCTACCTAACCCTGATGGCAGGGGACAAAGGCAGTAAATGCCCATCTGCGTCGCCCAAACAGTGCAGAAAGGGACCGTCAGGGGCGCCACCGCCTGCCACGATAGCGATCTTGTCAGCATCGCATGCCACCGCGCACCCCTGGCTGCACAGCCTCCCGCCACGCGTGCCTGAAAAACCCCTCAGGGCGACACGTTGGTGGATGCGCTGGAGCGCGGGCACAGAGTGGCCGCCTGCCGCGGCAAGCGCCTTGCCGCGGCCGTTGTCTTGTCGGGCCCGGAAGCTTGTCGCTCGCCGAGCCTTGCTGGGACGCGCGGCGCGTCGTGGCAAGTTCCTTGAAATGCCTTGGTTGGCCTTCCCGGCAAGCTCCTCTTGCCGGGGCCTTGTCTCCTGAGCTTAAATACTTTGTTCTTGAATGGCTCCAAAGGAACCACGGAGGACCTTGGCGGTCGCCCGGCAAGCCTTGGCGCGGGGTGCTGCAACTGCCCGTGCACATGTTCGGGGTACTAGGGTACCCCTATTCTAGTACACCGACAGGAGCCCCCGGGCCTGGGCCATACACGGTGCCGAGCGCTGTTGGGCCAGGCCCAAAACAGGGCATGGGCACACGCGGCCTGGGCCACGCCGTATCTGACTCCGTATCCACCGCGTCCTCCCTAACGGCACGCGTCGAATGCGGCATCATGGGAGAGATCGTGGGTGGTTTCTTTATTCGGAAGGGCGAAACGTCCGCCCCCTCCCTCTTTATAAGCAGGGGAAACAGGGGCAGTTCGTTCCCCCTCGCTGGTTGCTACTACTCCATCTTCACAAACCTCCGCCGCTCCCCCCTTCTTCTCCAAGCCGAGAGAGAGCAGCGCTCCGCCCCCCATCGCCACCAGCGTCACCAACGCCGCCGATCTCCCCCACCACCTTCGCCATGGCTCCAAAAGCCGACAAGGGGAAGGGCGTGGCGACGGCACTCCAGCGACTCCGGGAGAAGATCCCCAAGCAGCTGGCCGACGAGTCGCGCAAGATCTGCGCAGGAGCTCTCCAGAAGGTGCTGATGAAGGTCGCCTTCTGCAATCCAGGCCTCAACCTCACCAACATCCTCAAATCCTTGCCGCCGGACACCGATCGGGAAGCGCTCAAGGCCCTTGTCGCACCCATTGTGGACAAGGTGAGCGAGATCAGGTGGGTTGAGGGCGATCGCGTAGATTAGGCCGCCCGTTTCTTGTTTTCCCTTGTCGCTGCTAATCATGTTATGAAAACAGTCTGTTAGAGCTGCGACAAGTTATCTTGTAATATAACTTTATTTCTGGTATCGACTGCTATGTTATTTCCTTTACTAGATTCCTTCATTTGTATGTTTTTACCCTACGCTTTTAGGGAACTTGTCGGCGCAGGCGCCCGAGCCGCGAGCGCTGAGTGCGGGAAGTCAGCAGCCTGCTGGCGGTGCCGCTTCCGACAAGAAACCTTGTTGTGACTAGTTGCATCGCACTTAAGTTGTTGAGCGGACTCGAAACAAAGTAAGGGCGCAACTAGCTACGAGTTGGTTCCTCCGCGCACAGGTTTTCCATACAAAGCATGGTCGTTCGAGGAAAATAACTTAAAAATTAAAACTAACTGCTCAAACTTTGGCAACTTAGCTTTTCTGTCGCTTGCTTCCCGGCAAGGTTTCCGTTAAGGCGAAACTTTCTTGAACGACGCCTGTTCCACATCATTATCTTCTCCTCCCCCCCGGCAAACTTGTGCGCGAGGGAATCTTCCTTGGGAAAAAGAAAGAAGAGAAAATAAAGATATGGAGCCTTTCGGCTCGATCGCTTACTAGGGATTGGCGCTGCACAAAGTGTCAGATAACACATGCAAGAAAAAGATATAATGCATGAAACTGACAAGCTGTGCAGAGCACATGAGTTTTACTTATGCACGGGATCTGCGCCCGGCTTTGTACAAAGGATTACATGCAACATCGGCAAGACTTGTACAAAAGGTGATTGCCGGAACAGGTTCCGGCAACCGCGCCCTATGGGTAAAACTTACGAAGATGCTCAATGTTCCAGGAGTTGCTCACTGGAACGCCATCTTCGGTCTCAAGGCAGACAACGCCGGGCCTAGTGACTCGTTTCACCCAGTAAGGGCCTTCCCACTTCGGCGTCAACTTGTTGGAATTCTTGGCGGACTGAACGCGCCGAAGAACAAGGTCGCCTTCCTCGAAGCTTCTGGCATTAACTTTGCGGCTATGGTAGCGGCGCAAAGCTTGCTGGTATCGAGCAGCTCGTACAGCAGCCTGAAGACGATCCTCCTCAAGGAGCAGCGCGTCATCTTGTCGCAGCTGCTCTTGCTCAAGCTCATCATAAGCGAGCACTCGAGGCGATCCGTATACGAATTCCATGGGGAGAACTGCCTCTGCTCCATAGACTAGAGCGAAAGGTGTCTGGCCAGTGGCTCGATTTGGCGTCGTCCTGATCGACCAAAGAACCACCGGCAGCTCCTCGATCCAGTTCCGTCCGCACTTGTGCAGCCTGTCGAAAGTCCTGGTCTTGAGCCCGCGCAGCACTTCAGCATTTGCCCTCTCCGCTTGACCGTTGCTTCTCGGATGAGCAACAGAAGCGAAGCAGACCTTGGCGCCAAGATCTTGGACGTACTGCATGAAGGTGCGGCTCGTGAATTGTGTGCCGTTATCGGTGATGATCCTGTTAGGGATCCCGAAACGGCAAACAATTGACCTGAAGAACTTGACTGCTGACTGTGCTGTCACCTTCCTCACTGGTTGCACTTCCGGGCACTTTGTGAACTTGTCGATTGCAACGTACAAGTACTCAAAGCCCCCGACAGCTCGGGGGAAGGGGCCGAGGATATCGAGCCCCCAGACCGAAAATGGCCAGGGTAAAGGGATCGTCTGGAGAGCTTGAGCTGGCTGGTGTATCTGCTTGGAATGGAACTGGCACGCTTCACACTTGGTTACTTGTGCAGTTGCATCCTGGAGGGCTATTGGCCAAAAGAAACCTTGCCGGAACGCTTTGCCGGCAAGTGCTCTTGCGCCAATGTGGTGACCACATATGCCTCCATGTATCTCTGCCAACAACTTTTGTCCGTTTTCCTGGCAAATACACTTCAATTTCACACCGTTGAGTCTTCTTCTGTACAGTGTGTTGTCGACAAACTGGTACATACTTGACTGCCGGGCTACTTTCTCCGCTTCTTCTTGCTCTTCGGGAAGTTCTCCTGTCTGAAGGAAATGGACAATCTGCTGTGCCCATGCTGGAGCTTGCGGCTCGACAACAAGGACTAAAGGCACATCTGCTGCTGCGAGAACATCCGCTTCTACGGCGAGAACCTGTGGCTCCGCCGGAGCTTCATGTTCCCCGGCAAGCTTGCCGGAGCAAAACTTGTCGGGAGCGTTTGCTACGACGGAACAAACCATAAGGCTTGCCGGAGCAGACTGCTCCTCAGCATCCTTGGTGTTGATCTTGGGGACCTTCTTGGCGGCGGCTTCGGGGAGCTCTGCCGGAAAGTAGTCACCAGAAATCAACTTCCTCTTCTTGCTCTGTCCAGTCGATGGCGTTACAGACGGTTGAGTCAGCTTGAGCACAAAGATCCCTGGTTCCACAGGTAACTTCAGTGCGGCGCACTTTGACAGGCCATCGGCAACGTCGTTCTGAGCTCTCGAAACGTGCTCCATCTGTAGGCCGTCAAAGTTCTCTTCTAGCTTTCTCACTTCATCAATATATGCTTCCATCAATGGACTCTGATAGTTCTTGTTCACTTGGCGGACGACAAGCTGTGAGTCACCCCTGACAATGAGCTTTTTGATCCCAAGGTCTGCTGCGATCCTGAGACCGGCAAGCAATCCTTCATACTCTGCAGTATTGTTGGTTGCTTGCTCCTTGGGAAAGTGCATCTGGACTATGTACTTGAGGTGCTCTCCGGTGGGTGCGACAAGCAGCACGCCCGCACCGGCGCCTTGCAGCGAGAAGGCACCATCAAAGTACCTCAGCCACTCTTTGCTCGCTTCCTTGACGGGGATGCTCATCTCTGGAGTTTCTTCATCTGGTGTTGGCGTCCACTCTGCTATAAATTCTGCCAACGCTCTGCTTTGGATAGTTGAAGTGCTCTCAAACTTGAGGCCAAAGCTTGACAGTTCCAATGCCCACTCGACAATCCTTCCTGTTGCTTCTGGATTTTGCAGTATCCTCTTCAGCGGAAAACGAGTGACGACTGTGATCTCATGTGCTTGGAAGTAATGGCGCAGCTTTCTCAAGGCCATGAGGAGGCCGAAAAGCAACTTCTGCACACCAGAGTACCTTGACCTAGCACCCTGCAGAAGGGAACTGACAAAGTAAACTGGGCGCTGCACCATTCTCTTCTGCATCTTCTCATGCTCCTGCGCAGATCCATCCTTGTCGGGACCAGAGCTTGCCGGACCAAAGCTTGTCGGCGAAGCCCCTTGCTTGTTGTTGGATGCATCTGCCGTGGTTGCTGGCTCATCATCCGCCTCCCTTTCCACCACTAACGCAGCACTAACCACTTGATTGGTTGCCGCTATATACAGCAGCAACTTCTCTTGTGGTTTAGGTGCGACAAGTGTTGGAGTGGAGGACAGGTATCTCTTCAAATCCTGCAGCGCAGCCTCCGCCTCTGGAGTCCATTTCATTGGACCTGCCTTTTTCAAGATTTTGAAAAATGGCAGGGCGCGCTCAGCAGATCTAGAGATAAACCTGCTGAGAGCAGCCACGCAACCGGCAAGCCTTCGTACATCCTTGACGCGCTTTGGTGCTTCAATCTGCTCAATGGCCTTGATCTTGTCGGGATTGGCTTCAATTCCCCGTTGAGACACAAAGAACCCGAGAAGCTTGCTGGAGGGGACTCCAAACACACACTTCTCGGGGTTCAGCTTGAGGTTGATCTTGCGCAGATTTGCAAATGTTTCGTCTAAATCTTGAATAAGGGTCGCCCTGTCCTTGCTCTTGACCACTATATCATCCATGTAGGCTTCCACATTTCTGTGCATCTGCGGCTCAAAAGCGTGGTGGACTACCCTTGCAAATGTTGAACCAGCATTCTTCAAACCGAAAGGCATCCGTACGAAACAGTACGTGCCACACGGGGTGATGAATGTGGTTTTCTCCTCATCCTCTTCTGCCATGAAGATCTGATGGTATCCTGAGTATGCATCAAGAAATGAAAGCAAACCACATCCGGCCATGGAGTCAACAATCTGGTCGATGCGCGGCAAGGGAAATGGGTCTTTGGGACAAGCTTTATTAACATCGGTAAAGTCGATACAAAGCCTCCATTTCCCTTTAGCCTTGCGCACGACAACAGGATTGGCCAACCACGTGGGATGGAGCACTCCTCTGACAAGGCCTGCTGCTTCCAATTTCTTGATTTCTTCTGTGATGAATTCTTGGCGCTCTACTGCCTGCTTCCTGACTTTCTGCTTGACGGGCCGCGCATGAGGACAGACCGCCAAGTGGTGCTCAATTACTTTCCTGGGAACATCGGGGATATCAGACGGTTGCCACGCAAACACGTCGACATTCGCCCGCAGGAAAGCAACGAGCGCGCTTTCCTATTTGGGGTCGAGAGTGGCACTGATGGTGAAGGTACCACCAGTGCCGTCCTCCTTGGCGGACACCTTCTTGGTCTCAGGTGGAGCTGCCATTGCTTTCTTACACTTGCCGGTGGAGCTCGATGGTGCGTCCTCGACGGTAGCGCAGCACTCCGAAGAGGTGCGCTTGCTGGAGTGGGCATCAGAGCTCTTGCCGGACTTGGTCTTCTTCTTCCCCCCGGGAGCTTCAGCGGCAAGTGATTTGCGATCTGTTGCGGCTGCTGCTTCCCGGTAGATCTTGTCGGCGCAGATAAGTGCATCCTTCTTGTCGCCAGGGACAGAGATGACACTTATCGGGCCTGGCATCTTCAGTACGTTGTAGGCATAGTGAGAGGCTGCCATGAACTTGGCGAGCGCTGGACGGCCAAGTATCCCATTGTAGGGCAATGGGAAGTCAGCAACGTCAAAAGTGACCCTCTCAGTCCTGAAGTTCAACTCGCTGCCAAATGTTACCGGCAACGTGATCTTTCCCTTCGGCTTGCTCCTTCCCGGGTTGATTCCTTGGAACGTGCCGGTCTCTTTGAGCTCGCTGTCAGGGATCTGGAGTTTCTGGAGCACCGCGGAGGAGATCGGGTTCAAGCCGGCCCCGCCGTCAACTAACATCTTAGTGACTTTGAGGTTGCGGATAGTTGGCGAAACCAACATCGGCAAGCACCCGACTGCAGTTATGCGATCAGGGTGGTCCTCAATATCAAAGATGATAGGCGTGCTGGACCATTTCAGAGGCTTGCGTGACTCGACGGGTGGTTCTGCTGCATTAACTTCCCGCACCCACTGCTTGAGCTGGCGGTGCGAAGTATGCTGAGAAGCACCGCCGTCAATGCACAGGACCTCTGTGGCTTTCTGGAACTCCTGCTCATCGGTCTCCTCATCGTCCATGTCTTCGTCGTCGTCGTCTTCATCCTTGTCGCGGCCACGGGGAGGCCTGTATCCTTGCCGCTGCTTGGCCTTGCTGCGGCGTCCTCCTCGGCCGGGACGTTTCTTGCCAAATCCTCTAGCACCTTCCTGGGTCTTCTCCTTGTCGCGCCGCTCATATTCAGCTTTCTGTTGCTCAACAAGCTGCTCGACCTTCTTGCAGCTCTGGAGATCGTGGCCCTTGGTGCGGTGGATCTTGCAGTACTGCTTGCTGGTGCCGTTCTGCTTGTCGGCGACCACCACCTCCGCGGCAACCTCCTTGCCGGAGCTTCCAGCTTTGGGCGTTTTGCCAGACTGCTCAACGACCAGCACCTCTTTGCCTTTCTTCTTTCTATTATTTCGCCGCCGGTTTTTCCTTGCCGGGGCAGCATCTTCACTGTCAGATCCTTCTACTCCTACATTCTCTCCGGGGAGTCTCCTCCCTTCCTCAGCATGTGCACACTTGTCGGCCAGGGCATATAGCTCACTGATGTCTCTGATCTTGCACGTCACCATCTCCTCCCGCATCCTGCGGTTTCGCACGTTTTGATGGAATGCGCTGATCACCGCGGCAGGGTGGACGTCTGGGATGTTGGGCTGTACGTTGCTGAATCTCTGAATGTATTTATGCAGGGGTTCTCCTTCCTTCTGGGCGAGAAGATGAAGGTCACTCTCTTGGCCATGAGGCTTGTGGCCGCCTGTGAAGGCGCCGACAAACTGATGGCATAGATCAGCCCAAGAGGATATTGAGTTGTCCGGCAAGTGCATGAGCTAACGTTGGGCTTGAGCACCAGCGGGAAGTAGTTGGCAAGGATCTTGTCATCCCGCCCCCCGGCAGCCTGCACCGCAATGGTGTAGATGCTGAGGAACTCCGACGGATGCGTCTTGCCGTCGCACTTCTCCGGTACATCTGGTTTGAAGTTCTTCGTGCTGGGCCACTAGACTTGCCGCAGCTCACGAGTGAACGCAGGGCAACCTACCGCGTACGGCAAGTCGCCTGGTTCCCCTGGCGCATCCATGTCAACAGAAGGCCCAGCGCGCTTGTCAGATTGACGTCGCGCTTCTCTTTGGTGCTCGATACGAGTACGAGCGTCTTCTTGCTGTCGATCATGGAGAACTTGGCACTGACCGCGACGAGCTCGTGGATCCGACGATGCGGTGGAGTCGCTGTCGAGGTGGATCCGGCGAGTCGGCGATCTCGGCCTTCGGGGTGGTGATTGCATGGTGGTTGCACCCCCACCAGTTTTGTCACCACCGGCTCGCGCCTGGCAACTCTGCCGCGGCGGCGACGTGCTCGGCTGCCATAGAGTGTCGCCGTTGGCATAGCCGATGAGACTCTGAATGGTGGCCCTCCATTCGTCGATCTTGTCCGACGTCGGAGGGTAATCCAGGAGCAATTGAGCTCGCGCCAGAGCTTCTGCCGGTGTGGTGGGTGGCAGTGGCGGACGGCGCGAGGAACGGGATGTGCTCGGACTTCTAACTATGTTAGAAGGAGCAGTATCCCGCCCAGGCGACCGTGTCTCGCTCGTGCCAGCACGTTGGCGTGCATGTTAGTCTTGAGCGCCCCGGGATCCATCAGCTTGATCTTGGCCCAACAAACGTATGGTACTGCGAGTACCATGACGCTATCGGTCCTGCGCCTCCTGAGATGGGCGCGGAACAAGCGCAGACGTCGAGGTCTGCGCCGCCTTGCCCTTGGACCTGGCAGCGTCGTGAGCTTCCTCGTCGACGTCCGTCCTTCCGCCGACGTCTTCCCCACCACCCGCTTGCTCCGGTGGCGGTGGGATCGACGTGGACGGAACAGCTGCCTCCGAAGCCTTCTTCTTCGGTGGCATGTCGATGACGAAAGTGAAGATGTCGCTCGTGTGACCGCCGGATCAGGTTCACACAACCTCGACGCCCCCTACCTGGCGCGCCAAAGATGTCGGGGAAACTGATCCGCGAACACCTATGGGGCCGGCGGACCGGGCCCCTTTCGGTTCGGCGGGGGGCGGAGATCGCACGAAGAGCGGATCGAGGCGAGGCACACGAGCAGTTTACCCAGCTTGGGAGCTCTCCGGAGAGATAATACTCCTACTGCTGCTTGTCTGATTCTATTATCTTCTTGCCCCAGAGAGCTAAGTGTTTTCTGGCTTACGAAAGAGTCGAACCCCCTCTACGTTGCGCATGGGCCTCCTTTTATACGCTAAAGGGGTCACCGACAGGTGGCAATGCAGAGAAGGGTACAAATGTAAAAAGCGAGGTGGTTGGTACAGTTACTTGTACAGTGTATCCTACCTAACCCTGACGGCAGGGGACAAAGGCAGTAAATGCACGTCTGCGTCGCCCAAACAGTGCAGAAAGGGACCGTCAGGGGCGCCACCGCCTGCCATGATGGCGATCTTGTCAGCATCGCATGCCACCGCGCACCACTGGCTGCACAACCTCCCGCCACGCGTGCCTGAAAAAGCCCTCAGGGCGACACGTTGGTGGATGCGCTGGAGCGCGGGCACAGAGTGGCCGCCTGCCGCGGCAAGCGCCTTGCCACGGCCGTTGTCTTGTCGGGCCCGAAAGCTTGTCACTCGCCGAGCCTTGCCAGGACGCGCGGCACGTCGCGGCAAGTTCCTTGAAATGCCTTGGTTGGCCTTCCCGGCAAGCTCCTCTTGTCGTGGCCTTGTCTCTTGAGCTTAAATACTTTGTTCTTGAATGGCTCCAAAGGAACCACGGAGGACCTTGGCGGTCGCCCGGCAAGCCTTGCTGCGGGGTGCTGCAACTTCCCGTGCACAAGTTCGGGGTACTAGGGTACCCCTATTCTAGTACACCGACAATTATCATAAAAGTTATATTGTTATGGATCCTCCAATATGTGGTGTTTGCTTAGGATCCTTTGCTAGCGAAAAATTCGTACTAAGTAGAGATACTACTTGTGCTTCCAAAAACCCTTAAACCCAGCTTCTTGCCATGAGTGCCCACCATATCTACCTATGGATTGAATAATATCCTTTAAGTAAGTTGTCATCGGTGCAAAAAGCAATAATACTTGCTCCTAAAGTATGTATGATATTTTACTGCAAGGGAAAATAAGCGTTGTACAAACTTGTGATGTCAAAGAAATAAAAGCAACGGACTGCATAATAAAGGCTGCTATCACAAGGGGCAATATAACATGATGTTCCGTTGCATTAAGAGATTTCACATCCAAAAATAAAAAGCGCATGACAACCTCTGCTTCCCACGTGAAGGGCCTATCTTTTACTTTATGATTTTTTATGCAAGAGTCAATAATATGCGTTCTCATTTCAACCTCAATTATTATTTAGTTGGCAAGCATCATGTGGCGGAGAAAGATCCAGGCACATATGGCATTCCAATATATTTGATCATGAATTATAATTATTGACAATTATGATAAATAAGTTGGAAGGCGAAACAATAAGCCCCCATCATTCTCTGTGTTCGATGGATGACATTTTTTCTAAAAATATGCTTTGAGCACTAGCAATCAGAGAAGACTATATGATGATTGAGTATGTGGAAATCTTACTTAGAATTTGTTGAAAATAAGTTGAATTGCAATTGTTTGGTGACTAAGAACATCGGTTGTTAAGTTTCAAGAGAATGCATTATTTGAACCATAACATGTGAATTGATTGCTACTTTATCATGATGAGTTTTATGAGAAAGAGTTGTTGTTATGATGTTAAGAAAAGTGATTGAAATTATCATTGATCAAACTTATACACTATGCTAGCATTCATACTTCATAAATTATTTCTTTTATCATTTACCTACTCGAGGACGAGCAAGAATTAAACTTGGGGATGCTGATATGTCTCCAATGTATATATAATTTGTGAAGTATTCATGCCATGTTTAAAAAAAATTATATGGTTTTGGTATGATTTGAATGGAACTAACTCAGACTGACATTGTTTTCAGCAGAACTACCGTGGTGTTTTTTGTGTGTAGAATAAAAGTTCTCCAAATGATGAAACTTTTTGACAAATTTTCTAGAACAAAAGGGACACTAGAAGCTTAGTGGGAGGACCATAAGAGCCACAGGGGCCCCACAAGCCACCAGGGCACGCCCAGGGGGCTGGCCGTGCCCTGGTGCCTCGTGGGCCCCTCGTAGCCCATCTTGACGTGAGACCGACGCCAAAAAATCCTATAAATAGAGAAAATCCCACAAATAACCCTAGAACTATGACTCCACTGTCGCAGGGCTCTGTACCTTCAAAATACCATCTGGAGCCCTGTTCCGGCACCCTGCCCGAGGGGAAATCATCACCGGAGGCCATCTTCATCATCCCGGCGACCACCATGATGAGGAGGGAGTAGTTCACCCTCGAGGCTAGGGGTATGTACAAGTAGCTATGTGTTTGATCTCTCTCTCTCTCTCTCTCTCTCTCTCTCTCTCTTGTGTTCTTGATTTGGCACGATCTTGATGTACCACGAGCTTTGTTAATATAGTTGGATCATATGGCGTATTCCCCTCTCTATCTTGTTGTGGTGAAATGAGTTTTTACCTTTGAGGTTTCACTATTATCGGATTGAATACTTTTATGGATTTGACAACACCTGATGTATGTCTTGCATATGAATACCCGTGGTGACAATGGGGTATTATATTGATTCATTTGATGTATGTTTTGGCACTCCACTCGCAGATTCCCAAGGTTACATTGGGGTAATCTATGCATAGGGGTTGATGCACGCTTTCATCCTACTTTCTTCGGTAGAAATCTTGGGGCACTCTTTTTGAAGTTCTTTGTGTTGGATTGAATATTATAAATCTGAAGTTGTTCAATGCATATTGTATAATTGTAAGATCCAAAATTTCCAATTTGGAATGTTATACTTAGATCATGCATGCATATCATATTTTATTGCATTTCGTTTCGTGATCCTCGAAATTCTAAGCAACTCAAGGACCCACGGAGAGAGTTGGCGATTTCATCGTTTTCATATTTGAATTTTTCTCAAATATCAAAACAAGGATCATTTTGGTTTTAATTAATTTTCTCTTCAAAAATATTTCATATTAATAATATCTGAGAGGAGATAATATGACTTCTCCAAAATAAATGAAATATTCGAGGAAAAATATTAAAATCAAATGAATAGTTTTATTTGGATTGCAATTTTATTTGAAGTAGAAAAAAATATGCATTTTTTTCAAAATTGCATTTTAGGCCAAGAAAATGTTCATCCTGTTCTAAATATTGTATTTCGACGGTGAAAATTTGTTTTGGTATTTTTTAGATTTTTTTATTTTATTTTCTAGGATTGTTTTCAGCGAAATCTGTTTAAAAATTTGCTTTGGACCGACTGGGCCGAAAGCCCAGCCGGCCCACTCCGTCGCAGACGTCGCCTTCGTCCCCAAGCCGGACTCCTCGGGGGAGTCCGAGCCGCCGCCGATGCCGCCCCGTCACCCCTCCCCCAACCCGCCACCTTCCCCCCTTTAAAAGCCGACCTGGGGCCCCCCTGGAGCCCCAATCCTGAGCCGCCGTCGCCTGCCTCGCCTTGCCGCCGCCTCCCGAGCGCCGCTGCCGCTGCCTGCGCTCCCCTGCTACCCGCGCCGCCCCACGCCGCTCCACCGCCGCCCGCATGCCGCAGCCGCCGCCCCGCCCTTCCTCGCCTCACCGGAACCGCCGCAAGCCACTGGAGCCGCCGCCGCCGTTTTTTTCAGTTTTTAGGTAAAAACCCTGATTTTTTAAAAAAAACTAGATCTAGTTTTTTTAGTTTTGGTTCGGTTTTCTCGGTTTAGTTAAATAGCGGACGTTCGTCCGTACGTTCGTTTTAACGAATGGTGTTCACCCATTAGCCGCAGACAGCGAACGTTCGTTCGTTAGCCTGTTCGTCAGTTTTTCTTTTTCTAGGGTTTTTCCGTGATTATTTTCAATCGCGATTTCTGCCCTGGTCTTCGTTTTAGTTTATCTTTTCGCTCGTTTATCGGAATCAGGCGATTCAAGCGCCTAGATCTTCGTCTCAAAGCCCTCTTTCTGTTTAAACAACTTGAACAAGATTTTGGTACTGTAAAATTTGACTTTAGTCCATATTAGTAAACGGATCTTGTTTCTTTCGCAGTTTGAGTTTCGTTGCTTCGTTTGATTTGATTCTTTTTGCAAACCGGAGTTCTTAAGTAGAACTTTCTGGTTAGATCTCTTATTTGAGTTTTACCCGTGCTTCTAGTTGGAGTGCTTATGTATGTTATTGTTTGATTGCAATAGAGTACCCGGAGTGCGAAGCATGCTACTATGAGTCTCTAGGTTTTGCGAATCATCAGCAAGGCAAGTAACACTTTGATCATACCTCGTTACTACCCAGTTTTATTGCATTAGATCAACCCTTGAACATTTCATGGTTAGGATCTGATTAATATGTGGGTTTTGGGAAGTAGGTGATGATGTAGAACCTATTGCCCTGTTTATTATGAAACCTTTGGGAGTTACTTCTACGTTGTGTTTATATTGCTATGCTATGCTCGTAGATGTGGTTTGTGTGGGTGTATCCATGACAGATGTGAGTATTGCTAATTAATGCTTAACTTAAGGTGGCTACTTTAATACACATCTGGGTGGATTGCTTGAGGCACCCTAGAGTACCCAGTGGTTGTCAGGGCACCTGGAGAATCCAGTGTTGTCCTAGGATATCCCGGAGTACTAGTGTGATCATCCTACGGTCGGCCACCCAGACTCAAAGGGATCATAAGATTATTCATGCTAGAAACTTCTGTGTGCAGCCACAAGCTATTATGGGCTCTAACAAAGTTGAGTATGTTGCATGGCCTCTTTCAGTGGTGGGCTAGCAGATGTAGGGGAAAGTAGGTGTAACTGTCTACCCAGAGTAAAGAGTTAATGTTTCTGAAAGGCTGTGTCTCGGTCATCCATTTCTCAAACACCATGTAGTGCGAGAAATCCAACGGAGGAGATCGAGTCTTGTGGGGAAAAGTGCGCAAATCTCTGCAGAGTGTACAAACTAATCATGGTTAGCCGTGTCCCCGGTTATGGACGTTTTGAGTATCTAGTTCCTGGATTATCATGTTGATCGCATCACTCTAAACTAATTTGATTGGGTTAATGTTGATGTTTAATTGGGATTGAGTTGGAGGAACCTTCTCAATGTTTAACAACCACCATGATAGTTAAATAAAATTTATTCCTTTGTTGTAGGGAAAAATTGGCTTTATGCAAAACTATAACCATAGAGCTTTCCACCAGCCAAATATGCATGTAGTGATAGCATTCATTCTGTTCATTACTCTATGTGTTACATTGCCAGCATATTCCATGTGCTGACCCGTTTCGGGCTGCAACGTTTCATGTTGCAGAATTTTCAGACGACGAGTAAGGTGCCATAGGTCATTGTCTTTCACTCAGCTATGCCGTTGGAGTTGATGGACTCACTTTATCTTCCAAGCCTTCTAATGTTATCATTTTTAGATGGCCTTAAGCCATATTATTGTAACAAGTTCTCTTTTGAGACATTCGGTGTAATAAGTGTGTGCTTGAAACTCTGTTATAAATCCTCAAGTACTATCCATGTCAGCATTACCGATCTAGGGATGACACTGATGCACAGAGACTAGACTGTTTGAGGTCTAGTCGCTACAATATGGTATCAGAGCACACGCTGACTGTAGGACACATCCACTAAGCTTAAACCCTAGATTAATACTCTTTTCTCATTTCTGACTCCTCTCCCTTTTCTACTCTATAGGATGGCAGATGCAAGGAACAAGTTCACACAACCGGATGAAGATACACCTTTTGGACGACACTTGAAGGAAGTTACTAGATACCTGAACATCGGAATACCAAGCTTCACCGGGACCCACATCGCCACTTTACCAGAAGAGGAGCGTTGGATGATTTGAGTTCAAGTTCCAGGAAGGACGTTCATGCCAGTCACTGATCCCATGGAGTTTTCCTTTGACGCACCAACCTAGAGTCTTGGAAAGAGCATGACAGCCCACATCACCATGGGGCGCATTGGAGAAGTTTACCACAAGGATCTCAAAGATACTATCTACCAGATTTGTGGGTGCCGAGATGAGCAATGGGAGATGATCAACACTAGGAGGGACAGGTCTATTGCAGCTTCCATCCAGGAGTTGAACCAGCACTTTCGTCGCCAGGAGAACCAGATGTGCACAGGCATGATAGATCTGAAGAAGGCAATGACCAGGATCATAGAGCTGGAGGAAGAACTCAAGTCTACACGCGATGGATATGAGGAGGAAATGACGATACTCGCGGAGAAAAATGACGATTTTACGAGGAAGATTTGACGAGGAAGCTAGGAGTATTCATGGGAGACCCCACGCCAGGAGGAGAAGACAACGGTTCCACTTGCCCGAAGAACTACATCATCATCGACGACACCGACTTAGACCCTGATGATAGCGATGATGACTATGTTGATGAAGCTGGAGCAGATATCATGGAGTCTTCCACCGATTAAAGCTTCTAGTCGACCACCATATCATAGTAGTATTCCCCCATGTATATAGTATAGTCCGAGCACTTTTGTAACGATAGTTAGATCGCTGCTTGTTTGAATTGATTGAAGTGATATGTTTGTGTTTGTCTCATGTGCATATGGGTAGTGTTTTTCCTCTAGATCTCATTCTATTCTGTTTTCTCATCTTTTGTAAACCCATCAGATGCCTCTGAGACATGACAATGGATTTGCTTTCCCGCTGGAGCTCACTCAGTTGATCCATCAGCAGAATATCCTGATGCAGCTACTAGTCCAGAACCAAAACCAGGGGAACAACAACAACAACAACCCACCACCACCACCTGTTGATCACTTAGCCCGTTTTCTAAGGCTGAATCCGTCGGTGTTCTCCAGTAGCACCGAGCCGATAGTTGCAGATGATTGGCTCCGCAAGATTGGAAGGGATTTGACCACTTCAGGATGCAGAGATGCAGAGAGAGTGTGTTTTGCCGCACATCAGCTTGATGGACCCGCAACATCATGGTGGGAGAATTTCATAGCCACTTACCCCATCGACACTTTCACATGGGAATAGTTTTAGTAGGCTTTTCCCACTGCCCATGTTTCAGCAGGAGCAATGGCCATGAAGAAGCGCGAGTTTCACAACTTGCGCCATGGAGGACGCACCGTGGGCCAGTATGTGGATGATTTTAGTAAGTTAGCACGTTATGCCCCTGACAACGTTGCTACAGATGCAGCTAAGCAGGAGAAGTTTCTGGAAGGACTGAATGACGAGCTGAGCATGCAGTTGATGGTGGCAACCTTCAAAAACTACTAGGAGTTGGTAGACAGAGCTCTCATGATTGAAGGGAAGCAGCAGCAGATTGACAACCACAAGAGGAAGTATGGACAAGGGAAGTACAATTCAGGAGCTCAGCAGAGACCCCTTTTTATCCTGAACTCGGGAGGAAACATTCACCATAACCATGGAGGCCATAATTCCAATGGAGGGAGTTAGCACAACTATAGCGGCCCCAAGAATGGGAATGGGAATGGAGGAAGCAACGGACAGAACTGTTCCAACCCAGCAATGCCCGCCAAGAAGGATCCAAGTCACATTACTTGTTTCAAGTGCGGGAAGAATGGACATTACGCCAAGGAGTGTTCTGAAGCTAAGAATGGAAATGGCAATGGAAGCTCTGGGAAGAAACCCAACCCTTTCAATAGAGGACAAGTGAACCACGTTAACATGGAGGAGGTTGAAGCGCAACCAGATGCAGTAATAGGTAAGTTTTTGTTAAGTCATTTACTGCAATCGTTCTTTTTGATACTGGTGCATCACAATCATACATATCAAGGGGATTTGTGGATAAGTATAAGTTGCCCACCAAAGTTCTTAGAACACCGATGTTAGTAAGTTCGCCAGGAGCAGAACATATGGCAAGCCAAGGATGTTTTCAGATGCCATTGACCATAGGTAGGCATGTTTTCCCCTCAGACCTGATAATTCGGGAGTCGCAAGGTTTGGATGTGATTTTGGGTATGGATTGGCTATTGATGTATGGAGGGAACATTGATTGCGCCAGTAAGTCGATTATGCTCAACACCCTAGAAGGAAGAAGGATTAAGTATGTATCCCGACATGTGCCGAAGAGGACTCAAGTGAATTCTTTATCAGGAGTTGTACAGGAGGAAGTACCAGTGGTGAAGGATTTCCCTGATGTATTTCCAGAAGAGTTGCCAGGCATGCCACCGGATAGAGACATTGAGTTTTTGATTGAGCTTTTGCCAGGCATAGGGCCAATACCTAAGAGACCGTATAGGATGCCCACAAAGGATTTGGAGGAAATTAAGAAGCAGATTAAGGAGTTACTGGATAAAGGCTATATTCGCCCAAGTTCGTCACCTTGGGGATCACCAGTGCTTCTAGTGGAGAAGAAGGATGGATCATTGAGGATGGTTGTCGATTATTGGGGATTGAATGAAGTAACGATCAAGAACAAGTACCCATTGCCGACGATCAATGATTTGTTTGACCAGTTGCAAGGAGCTAAACTATTTTCCAAGATCGATCTGCGATTAGGATACCACCAGCTAAAGATTCGAGAGCAGGATATACCCAAGACAGCTTTTACCACAAGGTACGAGCTATATGAGTATATCGTTATGTCATTTGGTCTGACTAACGCACCTGCATATTTCATGAACATGATGAACAAGGTGTTTATGGAGTTTTTGGATAAGTTCGTCGTGGTATTCATTGATGACATATTGGTCTACTCGAAGAATGAAGAGGAGCATAAGGAGCATTTGCGTTTGGTACTTGGGAAGCTCAAAGAACATCAGTTATATGCCTAGTTTAGCAAGTGTGAGTTTTGGTTGAAGGAAGTTGGATTCCTCGAACATGTTATATCCGGAGAAGGAATAGCAGTAGACCCCACCAAGGTTGTCAGTGTGACAAATTGGGAATCACCCACGTCAGTTGGAGAGATCCGGAGTTTTCTTGGACTCGCAGGATACTACCGGAGGTTCATTGAGAATTTCTCTAAGATTGCAAAGCCCATGACGGAGTTGTTGAAGAAGGACACCAAGTTCAAATGGACCGAAGAATGTGAGGCCAGTTTTCAGGAGTTGAAGAAACGTTTGGTTACAGCCCCAGTGTTGATTCTTCTAGATCAACGCAAGGATTATCAAGTGTATTGCGACGCTTCTTATCGAGGACTTGGAGCAATGCTTATGCAGGAGGGGAGAGTTGTTTCTTATGCCTCATGACAACTTAAACCCCATGAGTTGAATTATGCTACACACAATTTGGAGTTAGCACCCGTAGTGCATGCGTTGAAGACATGGAGACATTTTCTCATCAGAAACCATTGTGAGGTGTACACGGATCACAAGTGTTTGAAGTATATCTTCACGCAGAAGGAGTTGAATCTCAGGCAGAGGAGATGGTTGGATCTCATCAAGGATTATGATATGAGGTTACACTATCATCCCGGTAAGGCTAACATTGTAGCCGATGCGTTGAGTCGCAAGAGTCATGTCAACACACTCATGACTGAAGAATTACCCAAGGAGTTAGCAGAGGATCTTCGTGAGCTATGTCTGGAAATAGTTCCGAGAGGCTATGTAGCAGCATTGGAAATTCAGTCTTCTTTGACGGATAAAATCAGAGAAGCCCAAAAGACAGTCAAGGAGATTTCCGAGATAAAGGAAAGGATGAGCAAAGGAAAGGCTAAAGGATTTCGTGAGGATGAGCACAATACCCTATGGTTTCAGGATCACGTATATGTGCCTAATGACCCCGAGATCAGGAAGTTGATTCTGCAGGAGGCCCATGATGCGTTGTATTTGATTCACCCAGGAAATACCAAGATGTATCTGGATTTGAAGGATAGTTTCTGGTGGACCGGAATGAAGAAGGATATTGCTGAGTATGTAGCAGTATGTGATGTATTTCAGAGAGTAAAGGAAGAGCATCAGAAGCCAGTATGATGGCTACAGCCATTGCCGATACCCGAATGGAAGTGGGACAAGCTAGGCGTGGATTTTATCACGAGTTTGCCCTGGACTCGTGCAGGCTATGACTCAATATGGGTTGTAGTCGATCAGTTGACGAAAGTAGCTCATTTTATCCCAGTGAAGACCACTTACACCAGTGCTAAGTTGGCAAAGATATACATGACTAGGATCGTATGTCTGCATAGAGTTCCGAGGACCATTGTATCAGATAGAGGAACCTAGTTTAACTCAAAGTTCTGGAATCAGTTGCATGAGACTTTGTGTACCAGGCTAGAATTCAGTACAACCTTTCATCCACAGACAGATGGACAGACCGAGAGAGTCAATCAGATTCTGGAGGACATGTTGAGAGCTTGTACGCTAGATTATAGATCTAGTTGGGAGAAAATTTGCCATATGCAGAGTTCTCTTACAACAACAGTTATCAAGCCAGTTTGAAGATGGCCCCTTTCGAAGCTTTGTACGGAAGGAGGTGCAGGACACCGTTGTTGTGGGATGAAGTTGGAGACCGTCAGTTGTTTGGACCAGATTTGATTAAAGAGTCTGAAGAGAAGGTTAAGCTAATTCGCGATAGACTCAAGATAGCCCAGTCCAGACAGAAGAGCTATGCGGATTCTAAATGCAAGGAGACAGTTTACAAAGTCGGAGACAGAGTGTATCTTCGTGTGTCCCCACTATGAGGAGTTAAACATTTTGGAGTTAAGGGAAAGTTAGCCCCGAGATTTGTAGGACCATACCGAGTTTTGGAATGTATGGGAGAGGTAGCCTACAAGTTGGAGTTACCTGAAGGACTGTCAGGAGTTCATGATGTGTTTCACGTTTCCCAGCTGAAGAAATGCCATGCAGAGATGGTCGATATTCTTCTAAGAGATACAGTGCCCCAGGAAGCAATTCAGTTGGATAGTGATCTGACTTATGACGAGAAACCAGTCAAGATTCTCGAGTTTGCCAGCCGAGTTACTCGCAGCAGGTTATAAAGTTTTGCAAAGTTCAGTGGAGCCACTATACCGAGGATGAAGCCACCTGGGAACGAGAGGATGATCTACGCAAAGACGACCCACACCTATTTTCAAGCCAACCCGAATCTCGAGGGCGAGATTCATCTTAAGGGCGGTAGGTTTGTAACATCCCAAATTTCCAATTTGGAATGTTATACTTAGATCATTCATGCAAATCATATTTTATTGTATTTCGTTTCGCGATCCTCGAAATTCTAAGCAACTCAAGGACCCACAGAGAGAGTTGGAGATTTCATCGTTTCATATTTGAATTTTTCTCAAATATCAAAACAAGGATCATCTTGGTTTTAATTAATTTTCTCTTAAAAAATATTTCATATTGAAAATATATGAGAGGAGATCAATTGACTTCTCCAAAATAAATGAAATATTCGAGGAAAAATAATAAAATCAAATAAATAGTTTTATTTGGATTTCAATTTTATTTGAAGTAGAAAAAAATATGCATTTTTTCTCAAAATTGCATTTCAGGCCAAGAAAATGTTCATCCTGTTCTAAATATTCTATTTAGACGGTGAAAATTTGTTTTGGTATATTTTTAGATTTTTTTATTTTATTTTCTAGGATTTTTTTGGCGAAATCTGTGATTTTTTTTTGCTTCGGACCGACTGGGCCGAAAGCCCAGCCGGCCCACTCCGTCGCTGTCGTCGCCTTCGTCACCGAGCCGGACTCCTCGAGGGAGTCACGCCGCCCCTCCCCAAGCCGCCATCTCCCTCCCTTTAAAAGCCGACCCGGGCCCCCCTGGAGCCCCAAGCCGTAGCCGCCGCCGCCTCCCGAGCGCCGTCGCCGCTGCCTACTCTCCGCCGCTGCCCGCGCCGCTCCGCCGTCGCCCTACCCTGCCTCGCCTCGCCAGAACCGCCGCAAGCCGCCGGGGCCGCCGCCATCGTTTTTTTTCCGGTTTTTAGGTAAAGACCCCAGTTTTTTAAAAAACCCTAGATCTAGTTTTTTTTGTTTCGGTTTGGTTTTCTCGGTTTAGTTAAATAGCGGACGTTCGTCCGTATGTTTGTTTTAACGAACGGTGTTCACCCGTTAGCCGCGGATAGCGAACGTTCGTTCGTTAGCCTGTTCGTCGGTTTTTCTTTTTCCAGGGTTTTTCCGCGATTATTTTCGATCGCGATTTCTGCCCTGATCTTTGTGTTAGTTTATCTTTTCGCTCGTTTATCGGAATCAGGCGATTCAAGCGCCTAGATCTTCGTCTCGAAGCCCTCTTTCTGTTTAAACAACTTGAATAATATTTTGGTACTGTAAAATTTGACTTTAGTCCAGATTAGTAAACGGATCTTGTTTTTTCGCAGTTTGAGTTTCGTTGCTTCGTTTGATTTGATTCTTTTTGCAAACCGGAGTTCTTAAGTTGAACTTTCTGGTTAGATCTCTTATTTGAGTTTTACCCGTGCTTCTATTTTGAGTGCTTATGTATGTTATTGTTTGATTGCAATAGAGTACCCGGAGTGCGAAGCGTGCTACTACGAGTCTCTAGGTTTTGCGAATCATCAGCAAGGCAAGTAACAATTTGATCATACCTCTTTACTACCCAGTTTTATTGCATTAGATCAACCCTTGAAGGTTGCATAGTTAGGATCTGATTAATATGTGGGTTTTGGGAAGTAGGCGATGAGGTAGAACCTATTGCCCTGTTTATTATCAAACCTTTGGGAGTTACTTCTATGTTGTGTTTATATTGCTATGCTATGCTCGTAGACGTGGTTTGGGTGAGCGTATCCATGACAGATGTGAGTATTGCTAATTAATGGTTAACTTAAGGTGGCTACTTTAATACACATCTGGGTGGATTGGTTGAGGCACCCTGGAGTACCCAGTGGTTATCAGGGCACTTGGAGAATCCAGTGTTGTCCTAGGATATCCCGGAGTACCCGTGTGATCATCCTACGGTCGGCCACCCAGGCTCAAAGGGATCATAAGATTATTCATGCTAGAAACTTTTGTGTGCAGCTACAAGCTATTATGGGCTCTAGCATAGTTGAGTATGTTGCATGACCTCTTTCAGTGGTGGGCTAGCACATGTAGGGGAAAGTAGGTGTAACTGTCCACCCAGAGTAAAGAGTTAATGTTTCTGAAAGGCTGTGTCTCGGTCATCCATTTCTCAAACACCATGTAGTGCGAGAAATCCAACAGAGGAGATCGAGTCTTGTGGGGGAAAGTGCGCAAACCTCTGCAGAATGTACAAACTAATCATGGTTAGCCGTGTCCCCGGTTATGGACGTTTTGAGTGTCTGGTTCTTGGATTATCATGTTGATCTCATCACTCTAAACTAATTTGATTGGGTTAATGTTGATGTTTATATGGGATTAAGTTGGAGGAACCTTCTCAATGTTTAACAATCACCTTGATAGTTAAATAAAATTTATTCCTTTGTTGTAGGAAAAAATTGGCTTTATGCAAAACTGTAACCATAGAGCTTTCCACTAGCCAAATATGCATGTAGTGATAGCATTCATTCTGCTCATTACTCTATGTGTTACATTGCCAACATATTCCATGTGTTGACCCGATTCGGGCTACAACGTTTCATGTTGCAGACTTTTCAGACGACGAGTAAGGTGCCATAGGTCGTTGTCTTTCACTCAGCTATTTCATTGGAGTTGATGGACTCACTTTATCTTCCAAGCCTTCCGCTGGTATCGTTTTTAGATGACCTTAAGCCATATTATTGTAATAAGTTCTCTTTTGAGACATTTGGTGTAATAAGTGTGCGATTGAAACTCTGTTGTAAATCCTCAAGTACTGTGCGTGTCAGCATTACCGATCCACGGATGACACTGATGCACAAAGACTAGATTGTTTGAGGTCTGGTCGCTACAATAATTGACTCATGGATACTTTTGGTGACATTATAGTATCTAGGTGACATTAGAGTTGGTTAATGCGTATCATATGGTGTAAGTTTAGTACGAACTCTAGGGTTGTTCGTGATTGTTATAGGTAGCTCAATAGATTGATCGGAAATTATAACTTTGAGGTGGTGATGACCCACAAGTATAGGTGTTAATCGTAGTCCTTTCAATAAGAGTGTCGAACCCAACGAGGAGCAGAAGGAAATGACAATTGGTTTTCAGTAAGGTGTTTTTTGTAGGCACTTAAATTGTCGGTAACAAATAGTTTGATAACAAGATAATTTGTAACAAGTAATAAGTAGCAATAGTAACAATAGGTGCGACAAGGTAGCCCAATCCTTTTTGTAGCAAAGGATAGGCCAAAATATCCTATTATAGTAAGCAAAGCATTCTTGAGGACACACGGTAATTTCATCTAGTCACTTTCATCATGTTGGTTTGATTCATGTTCGCAACTTTGATAATTTGATATGTGGGTGAACCGGTGCTTGGGTGATGTTCTTACTTGAACAAGCCTCCCACTTATGATTAACCCCTCTCGCAAGCATCCGCAACTACGAAAGAAGAATTAAGATAAAATCTAACCATAACATTAAACATATGGACCCAAATCAGCCCCTTACGGAATATCGCATAAACTAGGGTTTAAGCTTCTGTCACTCTAGCAACCCATCATCTAATAACAACTCCACAATGCATTCCCTTAGGCCTAAAGATGGTGAAGTGTCATGTGGTTGACGTTCACATAACACCACCAAGGGAATCACAACATACATATCATCAAGATATCAAACGAATATCAAATTCACATGATTACTTATGACAAGACTTCTCCCATGTCCTCAAGAACAAAAGTAACTACTCACACAACATATTCATGCTCAAGATCAGATGAGTATTGAATATCATAATAGATCTCAATGTATAATCTTCCACCAAATAAACCTACTAGCATCAACTACAAGATGTAATCAACACTAGTAGTCACCAACATGTACCAATCTGAGGTTTTGATACAAAGATTGAACACAAGTGATGAACTGGAGTTTTGAGGTGAGATGGTGTTGTTGAAGATGTTGATGTAGATTGGCCCTCCCATGATGAGAGGGTCGTTGGTGATGACGATAGCTTTGATTTCCCCCTCCCGGAGGGAAGTATCCTCGATGGAAATGCTTCGCCGGAGAGCAAAAGTGCTCCTGCCCAAGTTCCGCCTCGAGATGGTGGTGCTCCATCCTGAAAGTCCCCCTTCTATTTTTTCTAGGGAAAATGGACTTATGTACCAGAAGATGGGCACTAGAGGTGGCCAGGGAGCCCACTACCCACCAGGGCTC
>NC_041391.1:400830387-400834360 GCF_002162155.2 Triticum dicoccoides | reverse complement strand
TTTATTTTCTCCAATATTTTTAATATATTCCAAAATAAATCTCCATAAAATTTTAGCTCATTTGGAGATGTGCAAAATAGGTATGTCTGATGTACCTTTTTTAGGTCCAGAATTCCAGCTCCGGTATTCTCCCTCTTTGTGTAAACCTTGCATATTATCAGAGAGAAGGCATTAGAATTACTCCAAAAACTTTTATATTGAATAAAAACACTCTAAATAACAATAGGGAAACATGATGGGAATGGATGTATCAAGTCCCGCAAGCTTAGACCTCGCTTGTCCTCAAGCGAAAACCGATATCGAGAATCATGTCCACATGTTTAGAGAGAGGTGTCGATAAAACAAATTACGGACATTGTAGCATCATGACCATTATTATAACAGCAATAAAATTCATCATAAAACTTCTTATGAGCAAGTAACAATTCATCACATCATCAAAGTATAAAGCATAAACTTTCTTGAAAGCAAACAAACTATGATCTCAGTCAACAATGCAATTGTAATTCATCATATTTCCAGGAAGGGTCTCATGTCGGAGCCTTTTTGGCAAGTCCACATACTAAACCATCATTTAGTATCCTATGATTACTAACACTCACAACATATCTATGGAGCAAAAAGTTTCAGCCAAACATATAGAAAGATAGGGGCTTACAGTTTCGCCTCCCAACTTGTTCACCTCAAGGGTGATGTCAACAATAATAACTCATGATCACTCATATCCAACTGGGTATATGTGCCTAGATCTTTCCCCACCACATGATGCTTGCTAAAGATAAAAATAAAAAGGAATAGAGGAGACCACTATTGACTCTTGCATAAAAAGTAAATACATAAAAGTGGAAGATAGGCCCTTCGTAGAGGGAAGTAGAGGTTGTCATGCGCTTTTATTTTTGGATGCACAAGCTCTTAGTGCAAAACAATGTCACGTTATATTCCCCCTTGTGATAGCAACCTTTATTATGCAGTCCATCACTTATATTACTTTGCCATCACAAGTTCGCACAGCTCTTATTTTCCCTTACACTAAAATGTCATACATATTTAGAAGCTATTTTTATTTCCTTATGCACCGATGACAACTTACTTGAAGGATCTTATTCAATCCATAGGTAGGTATAGTGGACGCTCATAACTCGAAAGTGGGTTTAAAGGTTTTGGATGCACAAGTAGTATCTCTACTTGGTTCAGATTTTTGGCTAGCAAAGATATTGGGTAAGCACCACATGTTGGAGGATCTATGACAATATAACTTCTATGTGGATATGAACAAACATAAATTATTACGTTGTCTTCCTTGTCCAACATCAACAATTTGGCATAAAATACTTAATGGGGAATCACAATCATAAAAGATGTCCAAGATAGTATATTTGCATGTGAATCTTCTCTTCCCTTATTAATTCTTTCACGAATTAGATCATTGACCAATGCTATGTTTGCCAACTTTCAATAAATTTTACCACTTATACTTTTCCTTATGTGATGTCATTACTTCCCATAAAATTAGCATATGATCTTCCATTATTTTCTTTATTTTGATTGAAATATAAAAGTACAAAAGCAAAAACTCACACTAAACTTTATTATATAACTGTCAACTCGATTACATAGATAGATAGATCACGAAACTAGCAATCGGTAATAGATCATACTAAACTTGTATTCAACTAAATCATGAAACAGCTAAGGATCACACTAAAATAGGTAAAGATAATAAAGTGACGGTGATATGATACCGGGGCATCTCCCCCAAGATTGGCACAAGCCAAGGGGAGTGCCCATACTCGTGTGCTTAAGTCTCTTTCTTTGGTGATGGTGGTGGTGATGAGGTAGTAGGCTTATCCTCCGGCTTCCATGGTAAGGGTTCACCATCATAAGAGGATGCACGAGTCTCCTGAGTCCTAAAACTTGCAGCTAAACTCATACCTTTAAAACTTGCTTCATACTGAAAAAATTTATTTTGAAGATCATAGATATGGCTTTGTGATACGTCCATTTTGCATCATGTTTTCCTACTGTTATTTATAATGATTTTATGCATAATAATGCTTTTGGGAGTAATTCTAATGTCTTTTCTCTGATAATATGCAAGGTTTAAACAAACAGGGAGAATATCGGCAGCTAGAATTATGGACCTGAAAAAGCTACGCCGGAGTTACCTATTTTGCACATCCCCAAATGAGCTAAAAAATTATGGAGAATTGTTTTGCAATATATGAAAAATAATGGAGCAAATAAGTACCAGAGGGGGCCACCAGGTAGGCACAACCCACTGATATGTCTCCAACGTATCTATAATTTTTGATTGTTCCATGCTATTATATTATCCATCTAGGATGTTTTATATGCATTTATATGCTATTTTATATGATTTTTGAGACTAACCTATTAACCTATTAACCTAGAGCCCAGTGCCAGTTTCTGTTTTTCCTTGTTTTTGAATTTTACAAAAAAGGAATACCAAACGGAGTCCAATTGACGTGCCAATTTTTCATGATTTTTTATGGACCAAAAGAAGCCCCCAGAGTAAAAGAGTTGGGCCAGAAGAGTCCCGAGCCATCCACGAGGGTGGAGGGCGAGCCCTACCCCCTGGGCACGCCCCCTGGCTCGTGGACGACTCGGAGACCCCCTTGACATGAGACCGACGCCAAAAACTCCTATAAATACCCAAACCTCCAGAAAGTAACCTAGATCGGGAGTTCCACTGCCGCAAGCCTCAGTAGCCACAAAAAACCAATCGGGACCCTATTCCGGCACCCTGCCTGAGGGGGATCCCTCACTAGTGGCCATCTTCATCATCCCGGCGCTCTCCATGATGAGGAGGGAGTAGTTCGCCCTCGGGGCTGAGGGTATGTACCAGTAGCTATGTGTTTGATCTCTCTCTCTCTCTCTCTCTCTCTCTCGTGTTCTTGACTTCGCATGATCTTGATGTATCGCGAGCTTTGCTATTATAGTTGGATCTTATGATATTTCTCCCCCTCTACTCTCTTGTAATGGATTGAGTTTTCCCTTTGAAGTTATCTTATCGGATTGAGTCTTTAAGGATTTGAGAACACTTGATGTGTGTCTTGCCGTGCTTATCTATGGTGACAATGGGATATCACGTGATCCACTTGATGTATGTTTTGGTGATCAACTTGCGGGTTCCGCCCATGAACCTATGCATAGGGGTTGGCACACATTTTTGTCTTGACTCTCCGGTAGAAACTTTGGGGTACTCTTTGAAGTACTTTGTGTTGGTTGAATAGATGAATCTGAGGTTCTGTGATGCATATCATATAATCATGCCCACGGATACTTGAGGTGACAATGGAGTATCTAGGTGGCATTAGGGTTTTGATTGATTTCAGTTTTAAGGTGTTATTCTAGTACGAACTCTATGATAGATCGAACGGAAAGAATAGCTTCATTTTATTTTACTACAGACTCTTGAATAGATCAACCAGAAAGGATAACTTTGAGGTGGTTTCATACCCTACAATAATCTCTTCGTTTGTTATCCGCTATTAGTGACTTTGGATTGACTCTTTGTTGCATGTTGAGGGATAGTTATATGATCCAGTTATGTTATTATTGTTGAGAGAACTTGCACTAGTGAAAGTATGAACCCTAAGCCTTGTTTCCTAGCATTGCAATACCGTTTACGCTCACTTTTATCATAAGTTACCTTGCTGTTTTTATATTTTCAGATTACAAAAACCTATATCTACCATCCATATTGCACTTGTATCACTATCTCTTCGCCGAACTAGTGCACCTATACAATTTACAATAGTATTGGGTGTGTTGGGGACACAAGAGACTCTTTGTTATTTGGTTGCAGGGTTGTTTGAGAGAGACCATCTTCATCCTACGCCTCCCACGAATTGATAAACCTTAGTTCATCCACTTGAGGGAAATTTGCTACTATCCTACAAACCTCTGCACTTGGAGGCCCAACAACGTCTACAAGGAGAAGGTTGCGTAG
>NC_041391.1:400790042-400829996 GCF_002162155.2 Triticum dicoccoides | reverse complement strand
CGTAGTAGACATCAAGCTCTTTTCTGGCGCCATTGCCGGGGGGGGGGGGGGAGTGCTTGAAGGTATATCTTTAGATCTTGCAATTGAATCTCTTAGTTTCTTGTTTTATCACTAGTTTATTCTATAAAAGAAAACTACAAAAAAATGGAGTTAAGGCTGCCACATGTGCTTCATCTTTTTAATGTCTTTTGTGAAAATGATGGGAAGGAAAATTGTGCTCAAGTGCTATAAGAAGAGTTACATAGAATGATTGGCATACAATATGCGAACGATGAGCATGATTGCAATGTTGTTAGTATGAACTCTTTGAATACCCATGATGTTAATGATATGCAAAGGCACAAGCTTGGGGATGCTATGTTTGATGAAGATGATATGTTTAGTCCCCCAAGTTTTGATGAGCAAATTTACTATGATGAAAGCATGCCTCCTATTTATGATGATTATTGTGATGACACGTATGCTATAAAGAATAAAGATAACCATGAAACTCATCATCATGATTTTAATTTTCAATTGGATTATGCTTCACATGATAGTTATTTTGTTGAGTTTGCTCCCATTACCATTAATGAGAAGAAATATGTGGAGAGTAATAAAAATTATATGCTTGTAGATCATGAAAAGAATGCTTTTGTGATGGTTATATTTTTGAATACATTCATGATGCTATTGAAAATTATTATGAGGGAGGAATATATGCTTGTACGAATTGCAATAATATCAAGTTTCCTCTCTATGTGCTTAAAGTTTTAAAGTTATGCTTGTTTTGCCTTCCTATGCTAGTTGATTATTGTTCCCATAAGTTGTTTGCTCACAAAATCTCTATGAATAGGAAGTGGGTTAGACTTAAATGTTCTTTCCATGTGTTTTATGATGCTCTTTTTATGTTTCAATTCTTATCTTTTATGTGAGCATCATTGAAATCATCATGCCTAGCTAGGGGCGTTAAACGTTAGCGCTCGTTGGGAGGCAACCCAATTTTATTTTTTGTTCCTTGATTTTTGTTCCTGTTTAGTAATAAATAATTCATGTAGCCTCTGGTTAGATGTGGTTTTATTTTTTAATTAGTGTTTGTGCCAAGTAGAACCTTTGGGAAGACTTGGGTGAAGTCTTTGCGATCTTGCTGTAAAAAACAGAAACTTTTGCGCTCATGAGATTATCTGCCATTTTTAAGTGGAGAGTGCTTTGAGGTTGATTATTTTTGCAGATGATTAATAGACAAATTTCTCAGGTCCACCAATTTATTTCATAATTTTTGGAGTTACATAAGTATTCGAATGATACAGATTACTACAGAGTGTTCTGTTTTTGACAGATTCTGTTTTCTATGTGTTGTTTGCTTATTTTGATGAATCCATGAGTAGTATCGGAGGGTATGAAACATAGAGAAGTTGGAATAAAGTAGATATTACACCAATATGAATTTATAATGAGTTCACAACAGTACCTAAGTGGTGATTTATTTTCTTATACTAACGGAGCTTATGAGTTTTCTGTTGAGTTTTGTGCTGTGAAGTTTTCAAGTTCTGGGTAAAGATTCGATGGACTATGGAATAAGGAGTGGCATGATCCTAAGCTTGGGGATGCCCAAGGCACCCCAAGGTAATATTCAAGTAAAACCAAGAGCCTAAGCTTGGGGATGCCCCGGATGGCATCCCCTCTTTCGTCTTTGTTCATCGGTAACTTTACTTGGAGCTATATTTTTATTCACCACATGATATGTGTTTTGCTTGGAGCGTGAATTTATTTTGTTAGATTGGCTTTATGTTATTTAGAATAATGTTTTGCATCTTTATTTTCAATAAAAATGTCAAGGATAGCCTTTACCATGCTTATTTTGCAAGTATACATGTTGCTGTTTGAAAACAGAAAGTTTATTGATGTCGCAAAAATTCCCTAGCAAAGTCAGAATGTGATAAATTGTTGAATTTTTTTTGCAAATAAGATATGATAAATTTTCTACAGTGTAGTATTTTACTCATAATTTTTGGAGTTAGGTAAGTATTTTACTCATAAATTTACAGACTGTACTGTTTTGGCAGATTGCTGTTATGTTTGCATTGTTTGCATATGTTTGCTTGTTTAATGATTCTATTTGAGGATAGGAGTCTGAAATATGCAGAGGCATTTAGTATGCAATGTTGAATAATAATTTTAGTGATTTGCTACAGTAGATAATGATAAAGTTTTTGCATTGGTTTATACTAACTTATCTCACGAGTTCTTGTTGAGTTTTGTGTGGATGAAGTTTTTGAGATTTAGGAAACCGAGATATAAAAGGAATTAAGGAGACACAAAAGCTCAAGCTTGGGGATGCCCAAGGCACCCGAAGATAATATTTCAAGAAGTCTAAAGCATCCAAGCTTGGTGATGCCCCGGTAGGCATCCCACCTTTCTTCTTCAACAATTATCGGTTGAACCTAAGTTTTTGCTTCTTCCATGATGTGTGCTATCCTTGAAATGTCATTTTGTTTTGTTTTGCTTGCTGTTTAAATAAAATACCAAGATCTGAAATTCTTAAATGTTAGGGAGTCTTCACATAGTTGCACAATTATTCAACTACTCATTGATCTTCACTTATATCTTTCGGAGTAGTTTGTCATTTGCTCTAGTGCTTCACTTATATCCTTTTAGAGCATGGTGGTGGTTTTATTTTGTAGAAATTATTGAACTCACTTATATTATTTTGGGAGTCTTTAGAATATCATGGTAATTTTCTTTGGTTATGAATTCAGTCCTAATATGATAGGCATCCAAGAGGAATAAAATAAAAACTTTCATATAAAGTGCATTGAATACTATGATAAATTTGATGCTTGATGATTGTTTTGAGATATGAGGTGGTAGTGTTAGAGTCATGCTAGTTGGGTAATTGTGCAATTGAGAAATACTTGTGTTAAAGTTGGCAAGTCCCGTAGCATGCACGTATGAGTTGTGTAACAAATTTGTTGCATGGGGTGCTCTTTTGATTGCCTTCCTTATGAGTGGAGGTCTGGATCGCGTGATGGTTAACTCCTACCAACCCTTCCCCTAGGAGCATGCGTAGTAGTACTTTGCTTCGAGGGCTAATAAACTTTCGCAATAAGTATATGAGTTCTTTATGACTAATTTGAGTCCATGGATTATACACACTCTTACCCTTCCTTCATCGCTAGCCTCTACGGTACCGTGCATTGCCCTTTCTCACCTTGAGAGTTGGTGCAAACTTCGCCGGTGCATCCAAACCCCGTGATACGATACGCTCAAAACAGCCACCATACCTACCTATTATGGCATTTTCATAGCCATTTCGAGATATATTGCCATGCAACTTTCCACCGTTCCGTTTATTATGACACGCTCCATCATTGTCATATTGCTTTTGCATGATCATATAGTTGACATCGTATTTATGGCAAAGCCACCATACATAATTTTTCATACATGTCACTCTTGATTCATTGCATATCCTGGTACACCGCCGGAGGCATTCATATAGAGTCATATTTTGTTCTAGTATCGAGTTGTAATCCATGAGTTGTAAGTAAATAGAAGTGTGATGATCATCATTATTAGAGCATTGTCCCTTAATAAAAAAGGGAAGTCCAAATAAAAAAAGGCCAGAGAAAAAAGAAAAAGAAAGGCCAAAAAAAGGAAAGGCACAAAAAAAGAGGGGGACAATGTTACTATCTTTTTCCACACTTGTGCTTCAAAGTAGCACCATGATCCTTATGATAGAGAGTCTCTTATTTTGTCACTTCCATATACTAGTGGGAATTTTTCATTATAGAACTTGGCTTGTATATTCCAATGACGGGCTTCCTCAAATTGCCCTAGGTCTTCATGAGCAAGCAAGTTGGATGCACCCCCACTTAGTTTCTTTTTTTGAGCTTTCATACATTTATAGCTCTAGTGCATCCGTTGCATGGCAATGCTTACTCCTCATTTTGACATCAATTGATGGGCATCTCCATAGCCCGTTGATTAGCCTCGTCAATGTGAGACTTTCTCCTTTTTTGTCCTCTCCACACAACCTCCATCATCATATTCTATTCCAACCATAGTGCTATATCCATGGCTCACGCTCATGTATTGCGTGAGAGTTGAAAAAGCTGAAGTGCATTAAGAAGTTTGAACCAATTGCTTGGCTAAAATCGGGGTTGTGCATGATGGGAGTATTTTGTGTGACAAAAATGAAACATAGCCTAACTATATGATTTTGTAGGGATAAACTTTCTTTGGTCGTGTTATTTTGAGAAGACATGATTACTTATTAGTATGCTTGAAGTATTACTATTCTTATGTCAATATGAACTTTTATCTTGAATCATTTGGATCTGAACATTCATGCCACAATAAAGAAAATTACATTGACAAATATGCTAGGTAGCATTCCACATCAAAAATTCTGTTTTTATCATACCTACTCGAGGATGAGCAGGAATTATGCTTGGGGATGCTTGATACGTCTCCAACGTATCTATATTTTTTGATTGTTCCATGCTATTATATTATCAGAAAAGAATACCAAACGGAGTCCAATAGACATGCCAATTTTTGACGATTTTTTATGGACTAAAAGAAGCCCCCGGAGTAAAAGAGTTGGGCCAGAAGAGTCCCGGGCCGTCCACGAGGGTGGAGGGCGAGCCCTACCCCCTGGGCGCGCCCCCTGCCTCATGGACGACTGGGAGACCCCCTTGACGTGAGACTGACACCAAAAATTCCTATAAATACCCAAACCTCCAGAAAATAACCTAGAACCTCTGTAGCCACCAAAAACCAATTGGGACCCTGTTCCGGCACCCTGCCGGAGGGGGGATCCCTCACCGGTGGCCATCTTCATCATCCCGACACTCTCCATGACAAGGAGGCAGTAGTTCACCCTCAGGGCTGAGGGTATGTACTAGTAGCTATGTGTTTGATCTCTTTCTCTCTCTCTCGTGTTCTTGATTTGGCACGATCTAGATGTATCGTGAGCTTTGCTATTATAGTTGGATCTTATGATGTTTCTCCCCCTCTACTCTTTTGTAATGGATTGAGTTTTCCCTTTGAAGTTATCTTATCGAATTGAGTCTTTAAGGATTCAAGAACACTTGATGTATGTCTTGCATGTGCTTATCTGTGGTGACAATGGGATATTCATGTGATCTACTTGATGTACGTTTTGGTGATCAACTTGCGGGTTGAGTGACCTTGTGAACTTATGCATAGGGGTTGGCACACGTTTTCGTCTTGACTCTCCGGTAGAAACTTTGGGGTACTCTTTGAAGTACTTTGTGTTGGTTTGAATAGATGCATTTGAGATTGTGTGATGCATATCATATAATCATACCCACGGATACTTGAGGTGACATTGGAGTATCTAGGTGACATTAGGGTTTTGGTTGATTTGTGTCTTAAGGTGTTATTCTAGTACGAACTCTATGATAGATCGAACGGAAAGAATAGCTTCATGTTATTTTACTACCGATTCTTGAATAGATCGATCAGAAAGGATAACTTTGAGGTGGTTTCGTACCCTACAAAAATCTCTTTGTTTGTTCTCCGCTATTAGTGACTTTGGAGTGACTCTTTGTTGCATGTTGAGGGATAGTTATATGATCCAGTTATGTTATTATTGTTGAGATAACTTGCACTAGTGAAAGTATGAACCCTAGGCATTGTTTCCTAGCATTGTAATACCGTTTACGCTCACTTTTATCATTAATTACCTTGCTGTTTTTATATTTTCAGATTACAAAAACCTATATCTACCATCTATATTGCACTTGTATCACCATATCTTCGCCGAACTGGTGCACCTATACAATTTACCATTGTATTGGGTGTGTTGGGGACACAAGAGACTCTTTGTTATTTGGTGGCAGGGTTGTTTGAGAGAGACCATCTTCATCCTACGCCTCCCATGGATTGATAAACCTTAAGTCATCCACTTGAGGTAAATTTGCTACTGTCCTAGAAACCTCTGCACTTGGAGGCCCAACAACGTCTACAAGAAGAAGGTTGTGTAGTAGACATCACCCACCTGGGTGTGCCAGGGAGCCCAGGCACGCCCTGGTGGGTTGTGCCCTCCTCGGCCCGCCTCCAGTGCCCATCTTCTAGTATATAAGTCATTTTGACCTAGAAAAAATAGAGGGAGGACTTTCGGGATGAAGCACCGCCGTCTCGAGGCGGGACTTGCGCAGGAGCACTTTTGCCCTCCGATAGAGTGATTCCGCCGGGGGAACTTCCCTCCCGGAGGGGGAAATCATCGTCATCACCAACAACTCTCCCATCTTTGGGAGGGACATCTCCATCAACATCTTCAACATCACCATCTCCTCTCAAACCCTATTTCATATCTTGTGTTCAATCTTTGTACCGGAACCTTAGATTGGTACTTGTGGGTGACTAGTACTGTTCATTACATCTTGTAGCTGATTACTATATGGTTTATTTGGTGGACGATTATATGTTCAGATCCATTATGCTATTTAATACCCCTCTGATCTTGAGCATCATTATTATTTGTGAGTAGTTACTTTTGTTCTTGAGGTCACGGGAGAAGTCATGTTGCAAGTAATCATGTGAACTTGATATTTGTTCGATATTTTGATGATATGTATGTTGTGATTCCCTTAGTTGTGTCATGTGAACGTCGACTACATGGCACTTCACCATATTTGGGCCTAAGGGAATGCTTTATGGAGTAGTTATGAGATGATGGGTTGCTAGAGTGACAGAATCTTAAACCCTAGTTTATGTGCTACTTCGTAAGGGACCGATTTGGATCCAAAAGTTTAATGCTATGGTTAGATTTTATCTTAATACCTTTCTCGTAGTTGCGGATGCTTGCGAGGGTTTTAATCATAAGTAGGAGGTTTGTTCAAGTAAGAACAACACCTAAGCACCGATCCACCCACATATCAAATTATCAAAGTAGTGAACACGAATCAAACCAACATGATGAAAGTGATAGGGTGAAATTCCCATGTGCCCTCAAGAACGCTTTGCTTATTATAAGAGACTGTTTTGGCCTGTCCTTTTCCACACAAGGATTGGGCTACCTTGCTGCACTTTATTTACCGTTACCGTTACTTGCTCGTTACAAATTATCTTGCTTTTGTCGTGTTCCGGCATCCCCGTGATGTTATCACCCATGTCTGGCCAGACGATGATGGATGTCGTCACACCGAGAGGGCCCTAAGAATATCTCTCCATCGTCTAAAGGAGCAAATCCCACTCTCGAGCTGTCCGGCCACTTGTCAAACTTTCCAGTGAGCCTGAAAGTTGTCGTTATGATCACCTTGTTACATATGACGTTTGAGCAACCCCAAAGCTCACCGTTTGGTAGGAAGTGACCGAGACACTCTCATGGTTTGAGGAACTAACACATTCTAACATTCCATGTTATAAAAAATGATTTCAGACGATATTATTACATAGTATAACGGACAAGTATTGGATTGATTCAATATGATCGTTCTTCTAATGTCATATCCTCAATGTTATTTTGGGAATATCATTGCACTTAATGATATCCTAAGATCTGGAAAATGTGATCACCAACAACACTTGAGCCAGTCTTAGAGGCGAGACCGAGAACCTATTGTTTTACCGTTTATCATTTCGCACGTTCATATGAGTTTTCCACTGAATCACATATTCCAGGATCATAGCAGTTATAGCATGAAATATATACTCTTAAATATGAATAAAAAATATATAATAATAGAATATTATTGCCTCTAGGGCATATTTCCAACAGGCCGTGCCACAAAATATCATGTCAGCTCTATGATCATGCAAAGCAATATGACAAGTGAATGCTCAAGTTATGTGAATAGTAACAATGGAAGTTGCACGATAATATATCTCGTTATGGCTATGGAAATGTCATCATAGGTAGGCATGGTGGTTGTTTTGAGGAAGGATATAATGAGTCTGATGTGTGAGAGAGTGTATCATGTCACGGGGTATGGATGCACCGGCGAAGTTTGCACCATGTCTCGAGGTGAGAGTGGGCAATGCATGGTACCGAAGAGGCTAGGAAAATGTGAATAGGTGAGAGTTCTTACAGTACAAAAACTCACATTAGTCATAAAGAACTCAAATACTTATTACAAAATCCTATTATCCCTCAAAGCAAAGAATGACTCGCATGCCCCTAGGGAGGAGGTTGGGAGGAGTTAACCATCCCCCCCCCGATCCAAACAACACAAAGGATATCAATCAAGGATAAATCATGCTCCAACTTCCTCACTATGCTAGAGACTAACACTTTCATGAATAGAGACTCAAAAACCTTAACATTGATATTCATACTAAACCATAATCATTCACTAGTATAGTCCTCATCTCAATATCGCAAAACTATTGCAAGGAATCAAACTTATCGTACTCAATGATCTACAAGTCCGTGCAAGTCTTACCGCTGTTGTATACCTATCATTTTTGGACCAAACATATATCTCATGCAAATTACCACTTCCAACTTAAATCTCAAAAATATATAAGTGAATCAAGAGAGTTCAAATAATTTCTATAAAACATATCACTGTGCTCAAACAAGTATAAGTGAAGAACATGAGCACTTGCCTCCGCTCAAAAGATTTAAGTGAAGAACAATGAGCATTCTATAAATTTGAGATGAATTTGTGTCACTCATAATAGGTGTGATAAGGAAATGATGATTGTGTAAACAAGAAAAAAAACCAATCAAAAGCAAAAGACCCTCCAAGCAAAACACATATTATGAGACAAGAAAATATTGCTCCAAGTGAAGTTGCTGATAGATTGAATATGAAAGAGGGGATGCCATATGGGGCATCCCCAAGCTTAGACGATTGAGTATTCCTTGAATATTATCTTGGGGTGCCTTGGTTATCCCCAAGCTTAGGCTCTTGCCACTCCTTATTCTCCTACCATCGTCATCTCACTCAGAACTTGAAAACTTTGGCCAGACAAAACTTAATGGAACTCGTGAGATAGATTACTATAATAAAATAAATAATTCACTTTGGTATTGTCAAGAAAAGAATCATAATTGTTCCCGCATAATGCATACTTTCTTCTACCATTTCTATAATTTATATCCCCCAATATAAGTCGTAGAAACTTTAGAACAAGCAAACTATGCAATAAAAACAGAACCCGTCAAAAACATAACAATACATAAAGACCTAATTTTTTTATCATACTTCCGTAAATCCAAAATTCCTAAAAATTAAGGAAGCATAGACAATTTAGATATAAGTACTACGCAAAAAATTAAGCACTTGATCCTGTTTCAGTATAGAATGATCATTCATGTACTGGACGCAAATGTTTCTATTTCTACATAGAACCAAATAAACAAGCATCCATATCCCCCTAAAGCTTTACTTGGCACAAAAATTGAAAGAAATGATACAAACACAATTACTACAATAGAAATAATCAAGTTGACATACAAAAAGGAAAAAGGAAAAATAAAGATAACTACTGCGTTGCCTCCCAACAAGTGTTATTGTTTAATGCCCCTAGGTAGGCATAATCCTTGATATAAGTATTGTTATCCTTTAGTTCTTCAATAAGGCAACATGACTTCCTAGGAGTTTTAGCAAGCATATCATTAATCACAATGCTCCTAGGTACAAAGTTCAAAAAGTGAGTGTCAAATATAGGCTCCTTTTTTATCTTTATGAAATTTGGGTGAACACTAATCAGTTTCAATTTTTCATTAGTAGAGACTTCCATACTAGATTTATGGAAGAAAAACTTGAGCCCAAAACATAACTTCCTCCAATTTATCAATTCGAGTTGGACTTTGTTCTACTTTCTCAATAATGGATTCCTTCTCCTTCAAAGATTTTAAAGCAATGCCTACGGAAGAACCTAGCTTATTCATATGCATGCATCTATTTATCAACTTTTGCCAATCTTTGACTAGTGGGCAATTTATTTTCAATAGCATCCAATCTTCGCATAACATGTTCCAAGGTTAACTCAATTTCATTAACTTTAATAGGTGGTGATCCCACTAAGTTTCCCGTAGCATTAAAAGCATCCAAAGGGTAACTACTTAAGAAAATTACTCCAACAATAGTGTCTAGCACAGATCTATACCAAGTAGTAACATCAATATAAAAATTTCAGAGAAAAACAATGGTAGATTGCTTATGAGTAGATCTATTTTGAGCATCGCAAATCCTATACCAAGCATCCTTTAATTTTTCTCTGCCCCTTTGTTAAAATTTAAGCACTTCTAACTCGGGCTTTGGAACAACAAACGAAGATTAGCCATGATAGCAACACAAGCAAAGATAGTAACACGAATATTTTTGGTATTTTTGGATTTTTGGCAAACAAAAGAAGAAGGCCTAAAGCACGGGTTGGATTTTTGTGATCTTTTTGATATATATATATATCTTTCCCTAATAATAAAGCACGGGTTGAGTTTGTCGGGTTCACCATCATGGCTTTTTTGCAAAACAATCCATGTGGTTCAGGGTATTCAACCCGCACTACACATAATAAGTCTAACTCAAAACGTATGAGTGACGAAAAAGAAGAAAACGAGCTCACCCAGCCGCATGGCCCACGATCCAATCTCATCTTCCACCTCTAGCACGCCACACCCCAGCCCCGCCGCCACGCTCTACCGCCCCTCTCCCTCCCCGACCCCAGGCACCGCAGCACCTCCCATCCCCTTCTCCTTCCCAACCCAGCGGACGGTAGGAGGAGGAGGAGGAGCTTCCTTCTCCCAACCTCCCCTACAGCAGTGAGCCCTCTACAAAGGAGACAACGCCATCTCGCCGTGCATGCCCCCAATCTGATGGTGGAGCAGAAGCCCGCGCCCCTCCTCTCCACCACGGCACATCCTCTCCTGGTCGTCGGATCCAGCTGAGATCCGTGCCGGCCGTGGTACCATTGGAGAGCGATTTAGTGCTGACACTCTTGGTGCTATGGATTGAAATAGTCCAATGTACATGTACGCATTATAATTTAGTTGTTGGTCATGGATTCATAATCCTCCCATGTGTATTTCAGTTTAGTCATAGCAATTTAAGTACAAACGAAACAAATGATGTGTAGACTACAGTTCTTAAAGCAAAATTGTATGGGATTCGGTTACATGGGATTCGGTTACAATATATACAAGTAAATGCTTAGTTAATGAAAAGAAAAGTTTGCTGCAGCGCTGATGTCTACTACACAACCTTCTTCTTGTAGACGTTGTTGGGCCTCCAAGTGCAGAGGTTTGTAGGACAATAGCAAATTTCCCTCAAGTGGATGACCTAAGGTTTATCAATCCGCGGGAGGCGTAGGATGAAGATGGTCTCTCTCAAGCAACCCTGCAACCAAATAACAAAGAGTCTCTTGTGTCCCCAACACACCCAATACAATGGTAAATTGTATAGGTGCACTAGTTCAGCGAAGAGATGGTGATACAAGTGCAATATGGATGGTAGATATAGGTTTTTGTAATCTGAAAATATAAAAACAGCAAGGTAACTAATGATAAAAGTGAGCGTAAACGGTATTGCAATGATAGGAAACAAGGCCTAAGGTTCATACTTTCACTAATGCAAGTTCTCTCAACAATAATAACATAACCGTATCATATAACTATCCCTCAACATGCAACAAAGAGTCACTCCAAAGCCACTAATAGCGGAGAACAGACGAAGAGATTATGGTAGGGTATGAAACTACCTCAAACTTATCCTTTCTGTTCTATCTATTCAAGAGTCCGTACTAAAATAACATGAAGCTATTCTTTCCGTTCAATCTATCATAGAGCTAATACTAGAATAACACCTTAAGACACAAATCAACCAAAACCCTAATGTCACCTAGATACTCCATTGTCACCTCAAGTATCCATGGGCATGATTATACGATATGCATCACACAATCTCAGATTCATCTATTCAACCAACACAAAGTACTTCAAAGAGTGCCCCAAAGTTTCTACCGGAGAGTCAAGACAAAAACGTGTGCCAACCCCTATGCATAGGTTCATGGGCGGAACCCGCAAGTTGATCACCAAAACATACATCAAGTGGATCACGTGATATCCCATTGTCACCACAAATAAGCACGGCAAGACACACATCAAGTGTTCTCAAATCCTTAAAGACTCAATCCGATAAGATAACTTCAAAGGGAAAACTCAATCCATTACAAGAGAGTAGAGGGGGAGAAACATCATAAGATGCAACTATAATAGCAAAGCTCGCGATACATCAAGATCGTGCAAAGTCAAGAACATGAGAGAGAGAGAGAGAGAGAGAGATCAAACACATAGCTACTGGTACATACCCTCAGCCCCGAGGGTGAACTACTCCCTCCTCGTCATGGAGAGCGCCGGGACGATGAAGATGGACACCGGTGAGGGATTCCCCCTCCGACAGGGTGCCGGAACAGGCTCCCGAGAGGTTTTTGGTGGCTACAGAGGCTTGCGGCCGCGGAACTCCCGATCTATCTTGTTGTCCGATGGTTTTAGGGTATATGGGAGTATATAGGCGAAAGAAGTCGGTCGGGGGAGCGACGAGGGGTTCACGAGGGTGGAGGGCGCGCCCAGGGGGGTGGGCGCGCCCCCCTATCTCGTGGCCTCCTTGAAGCTTCCCTGGCTTGCACTCCAAGTTCCCTGGAGTTCTTCCGTTCCAAAAATAACGCTCCCGAAGGTTTCATTCCATTTGGACTCTGTTTGATATTCCTTTTCTTCGAAACACTAAAATAGGCAAGAAAACAACAATATGGGCTGGGCCTCCGGTTAATAGGTTAGTCCCAAAAATAATATAAAAGTGTGTAATAAAGCCCATAAACATTCAAAACAGATAATAAAATAGCATGAATGCTTCATAAATTATAGATATGTTGGAGACGTATCAGCATCCCCAAGCTTAATTCCTGCTCGTCCTCGAGTAGGTAAATGATAAAAGAAAGAATTTATGAAGTGTGAATGCTAGCAGGTGCACAAGTTTGATCAATGATAATTTCAATCACCTTTTCTAGCATGATTATATGTCATAACAGTAGTTCATCTCATAAAACTTCTCAAGATCAAGTAACAAGCTATTCACATGTTAAAGCATAAACCATAAACTTTCTTGGAAACTAGCGAACTCATTCTCAGTCATCAAGCAATTACAATTCATCCTATTTTCAGGAAGGGTCTATGTCAGAGCTTTGATTTAGCAAACTCCACATACTCAACTATCAAATAGTCTTCTACAATTGCTAACACTCATGCAATACTTATGGTTATGGAGTTTTAATCGGACACTGAGAAAGATAGGGGCTTATAATTTCGCCCCCCTACGTATTCACCTTTGGGTGATGTCAACAATAATAGTTCATGCTAACTTACATCCAATTGGATATATATATATATATATATCTATATATATATATATATATATATATCAGGATCTTTCCAACACGAGGTGCTTGCCAAAGGATAAAATGAAAAAGGGGAAAGGTGAAGATCACCTTGACTCTTGCATGAAAGTAAAATAGGCCCTTCGCAGAGGGAAGCAGGGATTTGCAGAGGTGCCAGAGCTCGATTTTGAAGTAGAGATAAATAATTTTGAGAGGTATGATCTCATTGTCAACATAACAACCAAGAGTTCCCAATATCTTCCATACTACATATATTATAGGCGGTTCCGAAACAGAATGGTAAAGTTTTTACTCCCCCTCCACCAACAATCACACTCCACGGCCATCCGAAACAACGGGGTACCGTCCATACCAACAACAGTCCTGGGGGAGTTTTGTTTGCAATTATTTTTGATTTGATTTTGATCTTTTGATCATGGGACTAGGCATCCGGGGTACCGGCCATTTTTCTCATGAATGATGAGAGGAGTCCACTCATCTTGAGAATAACCCACCTAGCATGGAAGATACTGACAACCCTTAGTCGCTACATGAGCGATTCGGGCATACAAAACAGATTATTATTTGAAGGTTTAGAGTTTGGCACATGCAAATTTACTTGGAACGGTAGGTAAATACCGCATATAGGTAGGTATGGTGGACACTCATGGCAAAAACTAGGTTTAAGGATATTTGGAAGCACAAGTAGTATCTCTACTTGGTGCAAGGAATTTTGGCTAGCATGAGGGGGAAAGGCAAGCTCAACATGTTTGAATGATCCATGACAATATACTTTAACTAAGATGTGAGAAAACATAACCCATTACGTTGTCTTCCTTGTCCAACATCAACTCTTTAGCATGTCATACTTAATGAGTGCTCACAACTATAAAAGATGTCTAAGATGGTATATTAATATGTGAAATCTCTCTTCCTTCAATATTCTTTCATGAATTGTTCAAATGACCAATACAATGCTTGCTAACCTTTAATAAATTAAAAACCTCTACTTCTTAGATGTGAAGTCATTACTCCCCATGGGATAAGCAAATGAAACATATATAATTTCAGATTTATGACATTCAACTCATTCAACCATTTACTCATAGGATATAAGTGAAGCACACAAGTAAATGACAAACTACTCCAAAAAAAATATAAGTGAAGATCAATGAGTAGCTAAATAATTATGTAACTATGTGAAGACTCTCTCTCATTTAAGAATTTCAGATCTTGGTATTTTATTCAAACATCTAGCAAAACAAAATAAAATGACATTGCAAGGATAGCACAACTCATGTGAAGAAGCAAAAACTTAGGTTCAACCGATACTAACCGATAGTTGTTGAAGAAGAAAGGTGGGATGCCTAACGGGGCATCCCCAAGCTTAGATACTTGAGACTTCTTGAAATATTATCTTGGGATGGCTTGGGCATCCCCAAGCTTTGAACTTTTGCGTCTCCTTAATTCCTCTCATATCATGGTTTCCTAAATCTCGAAAGCTTCATCCACACCAAACTCAACAAGAACTTGTGAGATAGGTTAGTATAAACCAATGCAAAACCTTATCATTTTCTACTGTAATAAATCACTAAAATTATTATTCAACATTGCATACTAATCGCCTCTGCATATTTAAAACTCCTATCCTCAAATAGAATTATTAAACAAGCAAACATATGCAAACAATGCAACCATAATAGCAATCTGCCAAAACAGTACAATATGTAAAGAATGCAAGATTCATCATACTTACCTAACTCCAAAAATTATGAGAAAAATAATAAGCTGTATAAGATTTATCAGAGATCATTATGCAAAAAAGTTTCAACATTATACCATTCTCTGACTTTTCTAGGGAATTTTTGCAATAGCGGTAAACTTTCTGTTTTCAAACAGCAACATGTATACTAGCAAAATAAGCATGGTAAAGGCTATCCTTGACATTTTTATTGAAAATAAAGATGCAAAACATTAATCTAAATAACATAAAGCAAATACTAACAAAAGAAAATGACGCTCCAAGCAAAACACATATCATGTGGTGAATAAAAATATAGCTCCAAGTGAAGTTACCGATAGACGAAGACGAAAGAGGGGATGCCATCCGGGGCATCCCCAAGCTTAGGCTCTTGGTTGTCCTTTAAAATTACCTTGGGGTGCCTTGGGAATCCCCAAGCTTAGGCTCTTACCACTCCTTATTCAATATTCCATCAAACCTTTACCCAAAACTTGAAAACTTCACAACACAAAACTCAACAGAAAACTCGTAAGCTCCGTTAGTATAAGAAAATAAAAGCACCACTTAGGTAATGTTGTGAACTCATTCTAAATTAATATTGGTGTAATATCTACTGTATTCCAACTTCTCTATGGTTCATACCCTATATACTAGCCATATATTCATCAAAATAAGCAAACAACACATAGAAAACAGAATCTGTCAAAAACAGAACAGTCTGTAGTAATCTGTATCAAACGTATACTTGTGGAACTACAAAAATACCACAAAATTAGGAAGTCCTAAGAAGTTTGTGTAACAATCCATATCAAAAAGAATCAGATCAGAAGCACGTTTATGTGAATTATCAAAACTAGTTTACTGGGTGCAATAGTTTCTGATTTTCAGCAGGATCAACACAACTATCACCATAAGCTATTCTAAAGGTCTTACTTGGCACTTTATTGAAACAAAAGCTATAAAACATGATTAGTACAGTAGCATAATCATGTGAACACACAAAAACAGTAAGGGTAAATATTGGGTTGTCTCCCAACAAGCGCTTTTCTTTAATGCCTTTTTAGCTAGGCATGATGATGACAATGATGCTCACATAAAAGATAAGGATTGAAACATAACGGGAGCATCATGAAGCATATGACTAGCACATTTAAACCTAACCCACTTCCTATGCATAGGGATTTTGTGAGCAAACAACTTATGGGAACAATAATCAACTAGCATAGTAAGGTAAAACAAGCATAGCTTCAAGATTTTCAACACATATGGAGGAAACTTAATATTTTTGCAATTCCTACAAGCATATGTTCCTCCCTCATAATAATTTTCAGTAGCATCATGAATGAATTCAACAATATGACCAGCACCTAAAGCATTCTTTTCATGATCTACAAACATAAAAAATTTACTACTCTCCACATAAGCAAAATTCTTCTTATTCGGAATAGTGGGAGTATCATAAGAGAATAGAATACTATAAATTGCTTCCACATTAAAAGAGTAATGTTCAGAAAAAGGGTAATCATAATAATGACAAGTTTTATAAATATAATCATCACTACTTTTTATAGCATAAGTTTCATCACAATAATTATCATAAGTAGCAACTTTGTTCTCATCATAATCAATTGAAACCTCTTCCAAGATAGTGGAATCATCACTAAATAAAGTTGACACTCTTCCAAATACACTTTCATATTCATCACAATAAGATTCAACATCTTCCAAAATAGTGGGATCGCTACTTCCTAAAGTTTACACTCTTCCAAACCCACTTTCATCAATATAATCATCATAGGTAAGAGGCATGCTATCATCATAACAACTTTGCATATCAAAACTTGGGAGGCTAAAAATATCATCTTTATTAAACATAGCATCCCCAAGATTGGGACAAACATTAATTGCAGCAAATATATTCTCAAATATTTCATCCTCATCAAACATAGCTTCCCCAAGCTTGGGCATTTTCATAGCATAAGCATAATCACTCTCATCATTAATAGTATGGATAACACCAATAGTATAGCAATTATCATCATCACAATGAGTAGTAGGAGCAACATCATTTGGGAGGGATACCTTTCTACCTTTGTTGCTCCTTCTTTTCTTTTTCTTCTTCACATTATGTGTGAGCTCCTTATTGATGAGATTGGTTGAATAGAAAGCTCCTCCTCGTTACCTAATTCATCATAAGGAATAATAGGAGGATATTGGGAAGTCTCTTCCCTTTCATTAGTATTCTCTTCATCTTCTATTTGCTTTCTTTTCTTTATGTAATTGGCAATATAAGGATTTTCAATACAATTCACCACACAATACAAATAAATTTCCTCTAGATCAAAATCAAGAAGTTTATAACGGGCAAATTCCGGAAGGTGCTTAAGTAAACGTTTCATTTCTTCATAACCCATAAGCAAACTAAGTTCATTATAATGTGCAAGGGAAATCAAATCATCACAATTTTTGGACATGATTCGATCATGAAACAATTTGCATCGGAGATGTAAATGACCACTTTCATTGCAAAGTTCACAAGTACGGCAAAGGAAATATAATTCTTCAGCACTCACCCTTAGCCTTTCTTGCAGCAATTTAATTTCTACATGCTTATGCCTCTTGCAATATATATCTTCTCTATTTGGTGTGTCCATGCAAACCCAATGCTCACCACAAAAATCGACATGCTTATATGAGATATTTTCATCATGACTAGTGCAATCATCATTAGTACTATGAATATTCAAGGAGTTTATACTAAAAACATTGCAATCATGCTCATCATTCAAAGATTTAGTACCAAGCATTTTAATGCATTCTTCTTCTAGCAATTGAGCACAATTTTCCTTTCCATCATTCTCACGAAAGATATTAAAAAGATGAAGCTTATGAGGCAAAATCAATTCCATATTTTTTGTAGTTTTCTTTTATAGACTAAACTAGTGATAAAACAAGAAACAAAAATATTCAATTGCAAGATCTAAAGATATACCTTCAAGCACTCACCTCCCCGGCAACGGCGCCAGAAAAGAGCTTCTATCCGACCAAGTTTTTGGTTGCATGTACCACAAATATACACGCAAACTTTTGGTTGTTAAAGCAAAACTATTATGGGATTCAGTTACTACAAGTAAATTTGAAGTTAAATATACACAAGACTACTTTTTTGGTTGCCCGTCCGACCAAATTTTGAGAGATAGACTCATTATAGTGAATTGGCAAGAAAATGTTTGCAAGTATTGGTCATGCAGGTAGTTGCTGGTGGTTGTGTTCTAGCAGCTGCATTATCTGTGTTCCTGGAGAATCTTGATAAAACTCTTGGATCCAAGGAACAAATGGCGATTGCTGAATTTGTAGTCTTTGTTCATCATACCAAAAGTTTGATCAGTTATATTTTTGTATGTATGATACTTGCATCTTGAACCACATGGTTTACTAATGGGAGTGTGGCCGTGTGATGACAACTCCTCTCTATTAGTATTCTTTTACTTTTCATGATTAGTAAAATCCTTGCAACCGGTAGTCTTGGAAAGATTTTGCCCCTGGAATATCTACAATGCTGATTCTAGATTGCTCCGCTAAGAGTGCAATTGAGCATGGCTTGGGTTCTGATCTTGTTTGTCACTGATGCGTGCTAAATACTCCCTCTGTCCCAAAATAAGTGTCTCAAGCTTAGTACAACTTTGTACTAGAGTTAATACAAAGTCGAGACACTTATTTTGGGACGGAGGGAGTAGTAACTGAACCATTTAAATTTTGTAAGGATGCAGAAAACATGTGGACACATGTATCTGTTGTCTTATGCTATTTTTGGTACTTTGAGGCCTCATAGTGTGGTTCATGTCTATCATACATCGCTCTATGTGAATTTCTCGTCAATATAGAATGTTTGGTGATATAATCAGGTTTCTTGCTTGCGATATATCATGTTTCTCGCTTTCTAAAATGAACCTTGGTGGTCTCAGAATATTTTCATGTGAATGTCATCAGTAATAGAGGCAATCTTCACATGATAATATTTCTTGCTGTTGTATATAGGCTTGTAGGCATTTTGTTGTGGCATATACGGTTCTATATTGAAGTGCGTATGAAACATGAAATTGTTTCATTGTCTAGGTAAAACTTTGTGGCCATAATGTGATTGATAGATATGACTATCGATTTGAAGTCATAGTGTCAATATTTCACTTTCAACTTTATGGATAAGTATAATTCAGTCTACATCGTCAACTGCATCTACTAGACATGTCCATGCACTCTCCTTTGCTGAATATGTGCACTAAGAGAATTTCAATATCTTGTGTAAGCCAGCTACGAAGATCTCGATTGGTGCATGAATATTGAGCTTATATGCAAGGAAGGCGCTCCAACTCAGCCAGCTCCAACGATGGACCATTTGGAAACGAACTCTTCACCTCTGCATCCGCTTCTAGAGCCAACAACAACAACACCGGCAGCGGGAACAGTCATGCAGCCGATGGCAAACAATGGCGGATCATCAAGAACAAGGAGTCTGTGGCATGGTCGCGGGCGCAAAAGCAGGCCTACTCAAACCAGTTGGATATGGACTTGCCCCAGCTGCGCAGGGAGAACCAGATGATCATCCAACGGCACAGGGATCTCATAAACGTAGGTATGCACATTTAATTGACTGATGAGTTCGTCAGCTTTACTCTGCCAATATTTAACTTAGGAAATATGTTAAATTTATATTCAAATGAATAGACATTTTTGGATTGTTATGTCTAACCAGCTATATGACTAGGAAAATAACTCATATTATTTGGTTTGTGTAGCTGCACCTCTGAATTACAAACCTCTTTTTTGTAGCCACTCTCTAATTGCCTTTAAATAAATTTATTGTTATTACACTGTTATATTTGTTACATAATTGCATGGCCTGTATTTTGTGTCGATTTTAATCGTTATTAGGAAATATATGTGATCGTTTTTGGTCAAAAAGTATATGAGATCCTTGCATAGAAACCAATATTAAGTTTTACGGGTCTTAATTTCTCGAGTTTAAAAGGAACATGGCAATTAAATGGTAGGAGTTTTGCTGCATAATTGTTGATTTCAACTAATGTCTTTGCCAGATTAAATCCATTTTCCTCTTTGCAGTATAGATAAATATTTTCCACCTCACGTCCTGACTACGGAATGAAAGACAAAAACGTCTATTGGCCATTCCCTAGCAAAATCTACACCGCCCATATAATATTCATTTGGAATCCTTAAAGCTGCTTGTGATGTTGCCTTTTGTATACATATCTATACCTACACTCATGCAATCCCGTGTTTGCATCTTCTATAATGGTTGATTTGTTGCTTTGGCATGCTACTACTTTTGGCAAGATCTATCTGCCTTGAGGATTATCATCTGATTGAAAACTTTGTAAAGTTTGATAGCAAGAATATCTATTGTGGGGAGTCAGTGCAATGATGGCTTAGGTGATCCTATTGCGGTTGCATTATGTGATTTCATGAATATAAACTAAATGATAGTGTTTGAATTAATATACATATTTCTTGAACAACTTATAAATGTATTTTCCTACTAAGAGAATAATGTAACACAACAGGAAGAAAAAGAAAGTAGCTCTGCATAAGATTGACCTAAATAGCTCTAGAGTTTGAGCGGGCAAGTCTTGTGTGTTTAGGATTAGATTTGTTTCTGGAAAGCCCTTTTATGTCTAGGCGTAGGGAGTAGTTCGTCCTCGATGAGATTTGTTTCTAAATTTTTAACCATTCCCTTGTGTGGCACAACGACAAGTGTGGTGTGCAACTCATAACCTTGGGATTGACCATGTCTGAGTGCATTGAGATCAAGTGGACACGACGGACATCATCATCGAGGGTGGAAAGAAAGATAAGTGGCAACATGGTGAGTCACCGTGTTAAAATAAAGGACATAGATCTGTGTTGGTATTGAGCCATATTTATTAGGTTGACGCATGTGGAGGACTAGTGAAAGTGCAACTATCCCTGGGTGGTTTTGGTAATTCCTAACAACATATAGCTCATTGAGCTAATGCTATTTAAAAATGAATATTTCAGGAAAGCTCAATGATTGGCATGGCATGGATGAGAAAAGTGGATCCCTCAAAATGCTAAGGATAAAAGGATTGGCTCAAGCTCAAAGCACAAGACTCTACATTTTCTATTTTAGTGATCCAAGATCACATTGAGTCTATAGGAAAAGCCAATACTATCAAGGAGGGATGAGGTGTAGCTTAATGAGTTTCTTGCTCAAAGTGCTTAGTGATATGCTCCAAAGCCCTCAACTACTTTCTCACATCCACGTATGACCCAAACCAAAAGTCAAACTCGGCCCCACCAAAACCATCTATCCGGCTCCACCGAGTTCAGATGTCATAACCACTGCCACAAACCCTAGTCTTTTCATGTTGGGGAACGTAGTAATTTCAAAAAAATTCCTATGCACACGCAAGATCATGGTGATGCATAGCAACGAGAGGGGAGAGTGTGTCCACGTACCCTCGTAGACCGAAAGGGGAAGCGTTAGGACAATGCGGTTGATGTAGTCGTACGTCTTCACGATCTGACCGATCAAGTACCGAATGCACGGCACCTCCGAGTTCTGCACACGTTCTACTCGATGATGTCCCTCGAACTCCGATCCAGCCGAGCTTTGAGGGAGAGTTCCGTCAGCACGATGGCGTGGTGACGATGATGATGTTATACCGTTGCAGAGCTTCGCCTAAGCATCGCTATGATATTATCGAGGTGGATTATCGTGGAGGGGGGCACCGCACACGGCTAAGAGATCCAAGGGATCAATTGTTGTGTCTCCAAGGGGTGCCCCCCTCCCCGTATATAAAGGAGTGGAGGAGGGGGAGGGCCGGCCCTCTCTATGGTGCGCCCTAGGGAAGTCCTACTCCCACCGGGAGTAGGATTCCCCCTTTCCTAGTAGAAGTAGGAGCCCTTCCAACTAGTAGGAGTAGGAGAGAAGGAAAGGGAAAAGAGAAGAGAAGGAAGAAGGGGGCGCCGCCCCTCCCCCTAGTCCAATTCGGACTAAGCCTTGGGGGGTGGTGCAGCCTCTCCACTCTCTTTCCCCTAAAGCCCAATAAGGCCCATATACTCCCCGGCGAATTCCCATAACTCTCCGGTACTCCGAAAAATACCCGAATCACTCAGAACCTTTCCGATGTCCGAATATAGTCGTCCAATATATCGATCTTTACGTCTCGACCATTTTGAGACTCCTCGTCATTTCCCCGATCTCATCCGGGACTCCGAACTACCTTCGGTACATCAAAACACATAAACTCATAATATAACCGTCATCGAACTTTAAGCGTGCGGACCCTACGGGTTCGAGAACTATGTAGACATGACCGAGACAGGTCTCTTGTCAATAACCAATAGTGGAACCTGGATGCTCATATGGGCTCCCACATATTCTACGAAGATCTTTATCAGTCAAACCGCATAACAACATACGTTGTTCCCTTTGTCATCGGTATGTTACTTGCCTGAGATCCGATCATCGGTATCTCAATGCCTAGTTCAATCTCGTTACCGGCAAGTCTCTTTACTCGTTCCGTAATACATTATCCTGTAACTAACTCATTAGTTACAATGCTTGCAAGGCTTATAGTGATATGCATTACCTAGTGGGCCCAGAGATACCTCTCCGACAATCGGAGTGAAAAATCCTAATCTCGAAATACGCCAACCCAACAAGTACCTTCGGAGACACCTATAGAGCACCTTTATAATCACCCAGTTACGTTTTGACGTTTGGTAGCACGCGAAGTGTTCCTCTGGTAAACGGGAGTTGCATAATCTCATAGTTATAGGAACATGTATAAGTCATGAAGAAAGCAATAGCAACATACTAAACGATCAAGTGCTAAGCTAATGGAATGGGTCAAGTCAATCACATAATTCTCCTAATGATGTGATCCCGTTAATCAAATGACAAATCATGTCTATGGTTAGGAAACTTAACCATCTTTGATTAACGAGCTAGTCAAGTAGAGGCATACTAGTGACACTATGTTTGTCTATGTATTCACACATGTATTATGTTTCCGGTTAATACAATTCTAGCATGAATAATAAACATTTATCATGAATTAAGGAAATAAATAATAACTTTATTATTGCCTCTAGGGCATATTTCCTTTAGTCTCCCACTTGCACTAGAGTCAATACTCTAGTTCACATCGCCATGTGATTTAACACCAATATTCATATCTGTATATGATTAACACCCATAGTTCACATCGTCATGTGACCAACACCCAAAGGGTTTACTAGATTCAATAATCTAGTTCACATTGCTATGTGATTAACACCCAAAGAGTACTAAGGTGTGATCATGTTTTGCTCGTGAGAGAAGTTTAGTCAACGGGTCTGTCACATTCAGAGCCGTATGTATTTTGCAAAATACTCTATGTCTACAATGCTCTGTACGGAGCTACTCTAGCTAATTGCTCCCACTTTCAATATGTATCCAGATTGAGACTTAGAGTCATCTGGATCAGTGTCAAAACTTGCATCGACATAACCCTTTACGACGAACCTGTTGTCACCTCCATAATCGAGAAACATATCCTTATTCCACTAAGGATAATTTTGACCAATGTCCAGTGATCTACTCCTAGATCACTAGTGTACTCCCTTGCCAATCTAGGGCAGAGTATACAATAGGTCTGGTCCATAGCATGGCATACTTTTATAGAACCTATGACGGAGGCATAGGGAATGACTTTCATTCTCTTTCTATTTTCTGCCGTGGTCGGGATTTGAGTCTTACTCAATTTCACACCTTTGCAACATAGGCAAGAACTCTTTCTTTGACTGTTCCATTTTGAACTACTTCAAAATCTTGTCAAGGTATGTACTCATTGAAAATCTTATCAAGCGTCGTGATCTATCTCAATAGATCTTGATGCTTAATATGTAAGTAGCTTTACTGAGGTCTTTCTTTTAAAGAACTCCTTTCAAACACTTCTTTATGCTTTCCAGAAAAATTCTACATCATTTCTGATCAACAATATGTCACTCACATATACTTATCAGAAAGGCTGTAGTGCTCCCACTCACTTTATTGTAAATATAGGCTTCATTGCAAGTCCGTATAAAACTATATGCTTTGATCAACTTATCAAAGTGTATATTCCAACTCCGAGATGCTTGCACCAGTCCATAGATGGATCGCTGGAGCTTGCACATTTTGTTAGCACCTTTAGGATTGACAAAACCTTCTAGTTGCATCATATACAACTCTTCTTTAAGAAAACCATTAAGGAATGCAGTTTTGACATCCATTTGCCAGATTTCATAAAATGTGGCAATTGCTAACATGATTCGGACAGACTTAAGCATCGCTATAGTTGAGAAAATCTCATTGTAGTCAACACCTTGAACTTGTCGAAAACCTTTTTGCGACAAGTCGAGCTTTGTAGATAGTAACACTACTATCAACGTCCATCTTCCTCTTGAAGATCCATTTATTTTCTATGGCTTGCCAATCATTGGGCAAGTCCACCAAAGTCCATACTTTGTTCTCATACATGGATACTATCTCAGATTTCATGGCCTCCAGCCATTTCGCGGAATTTGGGCTCATCATCGCTTCCTCATAGTTCGTAGGTTTATCTGGTCTAGTAACATGACTTCCAGAACAGGATTACCGTACTACTCTGGTGCGGATCGTACTCTGGAAGACCTACGAGGTTCTGTAGTAACTTGATATGAAGTTTCATGATCATCATCATTAGCTTCCTCACTAATTGGTGTAGGAATCACTGGAACTAATTTCCGTGATGGATTACTTTCCAATTTGGGAGAAGGTAAAATTACCTTATCAAGCTCTACTTTCCTCCCACTCACTTCTTTCGAGAGAAACTCCTTCTTTAGAAAGGATCCATCTTAGCAACGAATATCTTGCCTTCGGATCTGTGATAGAAGGTGTACCCAACAGTTTCCTTTGGGTATTCTATGAAGACGCACTTCTCCGATTTAGGTTCGAGCTTATCAGGTTGAAACTTTTTCACATAAGCATCATAGCCCCAAACTTTAAAAAACGACAACTTTGGTTTCTTGCCAAACCACAGTTCATAAGGTGTCGTCTCAACGGATTTTGATGGTGCCCTATTTAAAGTGAATGCAGTTGTCTCTAATGCATAACCCCAAAACGATAGTGGTAAATCGGTAAGAGACATCATAGATTGTAGTATATCCAATGAAGTACGGTTATGACATTCGGACACACCACTAAGTTGTGGTGTTCCAGGTGGCATGAGTTTGTGAAACTATTCCACATTGTTTCAATTGAAGACCAAACTCGCAACTCAAATATTCGTCTTCGCGGTCAAATCGCAGAAAACTTTATTTTCTTGTTATGATGATTTTCCACTTCACTCTGAAATTCTTTAAACTTTTCAAATGTTTCAGACTTATGTTTCATCAAGTAGATATACCCATATCTGCTCAACTCATCTGTGAAGGTCAGAAAATAACGATACCCGCCGCGAGCCTCAACACTCATCGGATCGCATACATCAGTATGCATTGTTTCCAATAAGTCAGTTGCTCGTTCCATTGTTCCGGAGAATGGAGTCTTAGTCATCTTGCCCATAAGGCATGGTTCGCAAGCATCAAGTGATTCATAATCAAGTGATTCCAAAATTCCATCAGCATGGAGTTTCTTCATGCGTTTTACACCAATATGACCTAAACGGCAGTGCCATAAATAAGTTGCACTATCATTATTAACTTTGCATCTTTTGACTTCAATATTATGAATATGTGTATCACTATGATCGAGATCCAACAAACCATTTTCATTGGGTGTATGACCATAGAAGGTTTTATTCATGTAAACAGAACAACAATTATTGTCTAACTTAAATGAATAACCGTATTGCAATAAACATGATCAAATCATATTCATGCTCAATGCAAACACCAAATAACACTTATTTAGGTTCAACACTAATCCCAAAAGTATAGGGAGTGTTCGATGATGATCATATCAATCTTGGAACCAGTTCCAACACACATCGTCACTTCACCCTTAACTAGTATATGTTCATTCTGCAACTCCCGTTTCGAGTTACTACTCTTAGCAACTGAAGTAGTATGAAATACCGAGGGGTTACTATGAACACTAGTAAAGTACACATCAACAATCTGTATATCAAATATACCTTTGTTTACTTTGCCATCCTTCTTATCCACCAAATATTCAGGGTATTTCTGCTTCCAGTGACCATTTCCTTTGCAGTAGAAGCACTCAGTTTTAGGCTTTGGTCTAGCTTTGGGCTTCTTCACGGGAGTGACAACTTGCTTGCCATTCTACTTGAAGTTTCCCTTTCTTTCCCTTTGCCCTTTTCTAGAAACTAGTGGTCTTTTCAATCATCAACACTTGATGCTCTTTCTTGATTTCTACCTTCGTCGATTTCAACATCGCGAAGAGCTCGGGAATCGTTTTCGTCATCCCTTGCATACTATAGTTCATCACGAAGTTCTAGTAACTTGGTGATGGTGACTAGAGAACTCTGTCGATCACTATCTTATCTGGAAGATTAACTCCCACTTGATTCAAGCGATTGTAGTACCCAGACAATCTGAGCACATGCTCACTAGTTGAGCAATTCTCCTCCATCTTTTAGCTATAGAACTTGTTGGAGACTTCATATCTCTCAACTCGGGTATTTGCTTGAAATATTAACTTCAACTCCTGGAACATCTCATATGGTCCATGACGTTCAAAACGTCTTTGAAGTCCCGATTCTAAGCCGTTTAAGCATGGTGCACTAAACTATCAAGTAGTCATTATATTGAGCTAGCCAAACGTTCATAACGTCTGCATCTGCTCCTGCAAAATAGGCCCGTCACCTAGCGGTGCATCAAGGACATAATTCTTCTGTGCAGCAATGAGGACAATCCTCGGATCACGGATCCAATCCGCATCATTGCTACTAACATCTTTCAACACAGTTTTCTCTAGGAACATATCAAAATAAACATATGAAAGCAACAACGCGAGCTATTAATCTACAACATAATTTGCAAAATACTACCAGGACTAAGTTCATGATAAATTTAAGTTCAATTAATCATATTACTTACGAACTACCACTTAGATAGACATCTCTCTAATCATCTAAGTGATCACGTGATCCAAATCAACTAAACCATAACCGATCATCACGTGAAATGGAGTAGTTTTCAATGGTGAACATCACTATGTTGATCATATCTACTATATGATTCACGCTCGACCTTTCGGTCTCAGTGTTCCGAGGCCATATCTGCATATGCTAGGCTCGTCAAGTTTAACCTGAGTATTCTGCGTGTGCAAAACTGGCTTGCACATGTTGTAGATGGACATAGAGCTTATGACACCCGATCATCACGTGGTGTCTGGGCACGACGAACTTTGGCAACGGTGCATACTCAAGGAGAACACTTTTATCTTGAAATTTAGTGAGAGATCATCTTATAATGCTATCGTCAATCAAAGCAAGATAAGATGCATAAAAGATAAACACCACATGCAATCAATATAAGTGATATGATATGGCCATCATCATCTTGTGCTTGTGATCTCCATCTCCGAAGCACCGTCATGATCACCATCGTCATCGGCGCGACACCTTGACCTCCATCGTAGCATCGTTTGTCATCTTGCCAACTATTGCTTCTACGACTATCGCTACCGCTTAGTGATAAAGTAAAGCAATTACAGGGCGATTGCATTGCATACAATAAAGCGACAACCATATGGCTCCTACCAGTTGCCGATAACTCGGTTACAAAACATGATCATCTCATACAATAAAATATAGCATCAAGCCTTGACCATATCACATCACAACATGCCCTGCAAAAACAAGTGAGACGTCCTCTACTTTGTTGTTGCAAGTTTTATGTTGCTGCTACGGGCTAAGCAAGAACCATTCTTACCTACGCATCAAAACCACAACGATAGTTCGTCAAGTTAGTGATGTTTTATACTTCTCAAGGACCGGGCGTAGCCACACTCGGTTCAACTAAAGTTGGAGAAACTGACACCCGCCAGCCACCTGTGTGCAAAGCATGTCGGTAGAACCAGTCTCGCATAAGCGTACGCGTAATGTCGGTCCGGGCCGCTTCATCCAACAATACCGCTAAACCAAAGTATGACATGCTGGTAAGCAGTATGACTTGTATCGCCCACAACTCACTTGTGTTCTACTCGTGCATATAATATCTATGCATAAAACCAGGCTCGGATGCCACTGTCGGGGAACGTAGTAATTTCAAAAAAATTCCTACGCACACGCAAGATCATGGTGATGCATAGCAACGAGAGGGGAGAGTGTGTCCACGTACCCTCGTAGACCGAAAGCGAAAGCGTTAGCACAACGCGGTTGCTGTAGTCATACGTCTTCACGATCCGACCGATCAAGTACCGAATGCACGACACCTTCGAGTTCTGCACACGTTCAACTCAATGATGTCCCTCGAACTCCGATCTAGCCGAGCTTTGAGGGAGAGTTCCGTCAGCACGACGGCATGGTGACGATCATGATGTTCTACCATCGCAGGGCTTCGCCTAAGCACCGCTATGATATTATCGAGGTGGATTATCATGGAGGGGGGCACCACACACGGCTAAGAGATCCAAGGGATCAATTGTTGTGTCTCCAAGGGGTGCCCCCTCCCCGTATATAAAGGAGTGGAGGAGGGGGAGCATCGGCCCTCTCTATGGCGCGCCCTAGGGGAGTCCTACTCCCACCGGGGGTAGGATTTCCCCTTTCCTAGTAGAAGTAGGAGCCCTTCCAAGTAGTAGGAGTAGGAGAGAACGAAAGGGAAAATAGAAGAGAAGGAAGGAGGGGGCGCCTCCCCTCCCCCTAGTCCAATTCGGACAAAGCCTTGGGGGGGGGGGGCACAACCTCTCCTCTCTCTTTCCCCTAAAGCCCAATAAGGCCCATATACTCCCCAGCGAATTCCCGTAACTCTCCGGTACTCCAAAAAATACCCGAATCACTCAAAACCTTTCCGATGTCCAAATATAGTCGTCAAATATATCGATCTTTACGTCTCGACCATTTAGAGACTCCTCGTCATGTCCCCGATCTCATCCAGGACTCCAAACTACCTTCGGTACATCAAAACACATAAACTCATAATATAACCCTCATCAAACTTTAAGTGTGTGGACCCTACGGGTTCGAGAACTATGTAGACATGACCGAGACACGTCTCTGGTCAATAACCAATAGCGCAACCTGGATGCTCATATTGGCTCCCACATATCCTACGAACATCTTTATCGGTCAAACCGCATGACAACATACGTTGTTCCCTTTGTCATCGGTATGTTACTTGCCCGAGATTCGATCGTCGGTATCTCAATACCTAGTTCAATCTCGTTACCGACAAGTCTCTTTACTCATTCCGTAATACATTATCCTGTAACTAACTCATTAGTTACAATGCTTGCGAGGCTTATAGTGATGTGCATTACCAAGTGGACCCAGAGATACCTCTCCGACAATCAGAGTGACAAATCCTAATCTCGAAATATGCCAACCCAAAAAGTACCTTCGGAGACACCTATAGATCACCTTTATAATCACCCAGTTATGTTGTGACGTTTGGTAGCACACAAACTGTTCCTCCGGTAAACGGGAGTTGCATAATCTCATAGTTATAGGAACATGTATATGTCATGAAGAAAGCAATAGCAACATACTAAACGATCAAGTGCTAAGCTAACGGAATGGATCAAGTAAATAACATCATTCTCCTAATGATGTGATCCCGTTAATCAAATGACAACTCATGTCTATGGTTAGGAAACTTAACCATCTTTGATTAATGAGCTAGTCAAGTAGAGGCATACTAGTGACACTATGTTTGTCTATGTATTCACACATGTATTATGTTTCCGGTTAATACAAATCTAAAATGAATAATAAACATTTGTCATGAAATAAGGAAATAAATAATAACTTTATTATTGCCTCTAGGGCATATTTCCTTCATTTCGGGCTCACCGATATCGATCTCGGTCTCACCGAGATGGGATTGCAATCTCTCGGTTTCCCTTCGTAACATTTCGGTCAAACCGAGATGAGCGATCGGTCCCACCGAGATTGTAATGCAAACTCACTGTTTCCCTTTCGTAACATTTCGTTCCAACCGAGATGAGTGAATCGGTCCCACCGAGTTTGCCTGACCAACCCTCTGTGTGTCTATCACCAAAATCGGTCTCATCGAGTTTGTGTAATCGGTCTCACCGAGATTACGTTATGCCCTAACCCTAACCATATCGGTCCCACCGAGTTGACATGTCAGTCCCACCGAAAATCCTAATGGTCACATTATTTCCTAAATCGGTCAGACCGAGTTTCACGATTCGGTCCCACCGTGTTTGGTAAGTTGTGTGTAACGGTTAGATTTTGTGTGGAGGCTATAAATACCCCTCCACCCACTCTTCATTTGTGGAGAGAGCCATCAGAACATGCCTACACTTCCAACATACATTTTCTGAGAGAGAACCACCTAAACTTGTGTTGAGGTCAAGATATTCCATTCCTACCACACAAATCTTGATCTCTAGCCTTCCCCAAGTTGCTTTCCACTCAAATCTTCTTTCAACCAAATCCAAATCATGTGAGAGAGAGTTGAGTGTTGGGGAGACTATCATTTGAAGCACAAGACCAAGGAGTTCATCATCAACACACCATTTGTTACTTCTTGGAGAGTGGTGTCTCCTAGATTGGCTAGGTGTCACTTGGGAGCGTCCGTCAAGATTGTGGAGTTGAACCAAGGAGTTTGTAAGGGCAAGGAGATCGGCTACTTTGTGAAGATCTACCCTAGTGAGGCAAGTCCTTCGTGGGCAATGGCCATTGTGGGATAGACAAGGTTGCTTCTTTGTGGACCCTTCGTGGGTGGAGCCCTCCATGGACTCGCGCAACCGTTACCCTTCGTGGGTTGAAGTCTGCATCAACGTGGATGTACGGTAGCACCACCTATCGGAACCATGGCTAAAAAATCTCCGTGTCAACATTGCGCTTGCTCCCTCAAACTCCTCCCTTTACCTTCATATGCAATTGTTTTACATACCACTGCTATACTTTTAGAATTGCATGTGTAGGTTGATTGCTTGACTTGTGCTAAGTTGCTAAAATCTGCCAAGTCCTAAAATTGGGAAAAGGCTAGATTTTTATTTGGTCAAGTAGTCTAATCACCCCCCTCTAGACATACTTTCGATCCTACAAGTGCTATCAGAGCTTTGGTCTTCATTTGCTTTGATTTCCATAGCTTTTGGTGGTCATAGCCTTTGTTTCACAACCTAGGAGAGTATGTCGTCTAGCGGGGGAAATTACCACCGTAGAGGTTCTTACTTTGATGGTACTAATTTTGCTAGTTGGAAGCATAAGATGTAAATGCATATTCTTGGACATAACCCCGCCGTTTCGGCTATTGTGTGATGGGCTTGCAAGGTGAATTCTTTGATAGGAGAGAACCGAACCGTGAAGCTACCGCGGAAGAGTTGAATATGCTGCAATACAATGCTCAAGCTTGTGATATCCGCTTCAACGGGTTGTGCCCCAAAGAATTCAACAAAATCAGCCGTCTTGAGAAGGCAAAGAAATTTTGGGATACTTTGATTGACATGCACGAAGGTACCGACTCCGTCAAGTAATCCAAATTTATTGTGCTTCAAAGTCAACTTGACAAGTTCAAAATGAAGGATGGTGAAGGCGTCGCTGAGATGTACTCTAGGCTTCCTCTCATCACAAATGAGATTGTCGGCTTAGGAAGTGAAGAGATGACCGAAAAATTCATCATCAAGAAGATCCTAAGAGCCTTGGATGGAAAATATGATACCGTGTGCACATTGATCCAAATGATGCCCAATTACAAAGATCTCAAGCCAACGGAAGTCATTGGAAGAATTGTTGTTCATGAGATGTCACTCAAAGATAAGGAGGAGCTCCACAACAAGTCAAGTGGTGCTTACGAAGCCTCATGTGAAGCTCCCACATCATCAAGTGAGAAACAAACCTTCAATGAAGAATTGAGCCTAATGGTGAAGAACTTCAACAAGTTCTACAAGAGTAGAAGCAAGGAAAGAAGTTCCAAGTCAAGGTCCTACAATGACAAAAGATCTTCTAGTTGTGAGCGTAATTGCTACAATTGTGGAAGACCCGGACACTATTCCAATGAGTGTATGGCTCCCTACAAAAGAAGAGAAGATTCTCCAAAAAGAAGGAGTAGAAGAGAAGAATCACCATCAAGAGAAAGAAGGAGTAGAGATGATCGTTGTGAACGAAGAACATCCCAGAGAAGCAAGGATTCGGAAAGGAAGGACAAGTCATCAAGGAGCTACACAAAACGAAGACATCAAGCTCATTTTGGTAAATGGGTATCCGGCTCTGACTCACACAATCACTCCGAGAGAAGCTATCACTCCGACTTGAAATATACTCAAGATGAAGGTGTTGCCGGTCTAGCACTTGTATCAACCAACTCCTACGACATATTTGACTCACCAAATGAAGGATTTGGAAGATTCTTCATGGCTAAAGGCCCAAAGGTATCACACCCCGAGTATGTTGATTTCAATAGTGATGAATATGACGTGTTAGGTGATGATTATTTACTTGTTGATAACTGTAGTGATAAATACTATGATTAAACGTCAAATAATCATGCTAATCAAGATAACACGAATGACAATGATAAGGAGAAGATTGAGCGCCTAACTAAAGAACTAAACACTCTTAAGTTAGCTCATGAAACTATCTTGGAAGATCATCGAGAACTTTTAAAGACTCGTGAGAAGTTACACTTTGAAAAGCTCAACCTTGAGCAAGAGCATGAGTTTATAAAGGCAATCAATGATGATCTTCGCAAGAAAATTTCTTCTTACATTGCCAAGCATTTACTCTTATCTACTTACATGCCACAAGTCAAGTCTAGTAACAAGAACAAGAAAGATTCTTCTTCTAGTAGTAACAATAATCATGCTAAATCCAATATTGTTGCTTCTAGTAGTTCTCTTGATTCCACTAATGATTCTCTTAGCCAAGTTACACTTGAGCAAGAGAATAGCTTATTGAAGGGAATTATAGAGAAAGGTGTTTACAAGAGTCTTGTCGGGAGTAAGCAATTCGGGGAAATTGTACGCAAGCAAGGAAGGCACCGGAAGAATCAAGGTGTTGGTTTTGAATGAAATTTCAATGCAAATGGAGTTGAGTGGGAAGAAGATCAATACCCCAAGACGAAGTTTGTTCCTCAACATTAGAAGTATGATCCTACTTCTTTCAAAGGGACACAAGCTCAAGATGATCTTCCACCACAAGACCACAAGCAAAAAGGCAAGGACAAGCTTCAAGAGGAGATTGATGCATTTTAAGAAGCACTTAAGGCCTTGGTCAAGTGGGTTCCCAAGACTACATCAAGTTCTACTTCAACGAGTACAACTACAACTCCAAGGATTCCCATCAAGATGATGTGGATCCCAAGGAAGAAGAACTAGAGAGTTCTTGAGGGTGACTCCGCCAACATACTTCACTCTTATCATTTTGGCAAGGACAAGTGCAATAAACTTCCACATCTTGCACTAGTTCAAGGAGTCACAAACCCTCTTGTTGGTAAGACAAGGGACAAGGTAACCTAATGCTTTCATGGAAATCATCTTGTGTATGCATCACTCTATGTCTATTGATATCCTTGTTTGTTCCTTGTGGGACTAACCTGTGTAGGTATTGAAAGTGCAACTCACTCAAATGGATTGCTCCAAATGATCTACATCAACATTGAGCATCCACATCTTCAACAAATACATGAAGTCACAATCGACAAAACCCAAGGTTAGTTCATCCCTCTTAGGGGGGATCGCACATCTAGGGGGAGCTTTACTCTAAGTATTGAGCCAAAGCAACTCTAATGGTGTGAACAAAACAATGCTTTATGTAAAAGTGGTAACCCCACTTGTGCTTAAACGATGAGTATGACCTATGATAAAATGTTCTCATTTGATCCTAAGTCAATATACTCATATATAGATGTCCTAGTCATCACCAATTGTTTGATAGATGCTAGAATTGGTTGTGCATGCTTTGCCACATATTTTATTTGCCATTTTATTGTGTGAGGATGTTGGTTGCATATTTTACTCATTCAACGACATCCACTTGTTGTTTTGATTGTTTGGTTTATTTTCTTTTGCCAAGTGGATGGACAAGAATGTCTGAGAACCTTCTCTAGCTATCTATGCTTTTCTTGTCTCAAACTCTATTCATGCTACATCACAAAGTTTGATCAAGTCAGATTCGAACCACTCTGTGTGAGGAGCACTCGGAGTCCCCGATTCGTCATAGACTTAAACTTCCAAAACCTCTTTGTGCATTTTGGTCTGATCGATTCACCCTTTTCGGTCATACCGAGATCACTAAGTTGATCTAGGTTTTCAATCTCGGTGCAACCGATTAGAACCTTTCGGTCACACCGAGTTGCAGTAACTGCTCGCAGTTTTGCATCTCGGTGCCACCGAGTTGTTCCACTCGGTCACACCGACAGGGTCGGGCTATATATACCCCCGGGTCAAATTTTGGAAAAATTTCTGAAACCCCTTCGCCCGCGCATAGCCTGCTCTGCCTCCTTGGGTCTCCGGATCGTCCTCCTCGTCATCAGCGACCTCCCGCCACTGGTCTTCGCTGCCGTGAATGGCATTCTGCCCCACCGTTGCCACCGTAGCAAGTTCTCTGCCGAACTAGGGTATGAACTTGAAACTTTGTGCTATCCTTAACTCCGATTCCTAGCACATTGCTTTGCCATGAATCTTGCCACGTTTGAAATCATTCTATCTAGCGAAAGCACTCCGTAGATTAGATTTGATTTGAAAATTTAGGGTCAGGTTTCCGCCGAATTCATCTCGGACCGACCGAGTTGTAGAAATCGGTCTCACCGATTTGGCTTAGGCCATTGCACATGTGATTTTTGGTCTAACCGAGAATTGCAAATTGGTGTGACCGAGATCGATTCTTTGTGAAGCCCTAGCAGTCTTGGTGCCACCGAACTATGACTCGGTCTGACCGAGTTCACTAGTTTAGGTTCCAAAAGCTGCTTCAGTATCACCGAGTTTACAAATCGGTAGCTCCGAAATGCTTTCTGTGGAAAACTAAAAGTAAGTTTTTGATTCAGTTATTTTGCAAAAACCTCTATGCTTTGTGATGCTCATCCACTCTACCTCATCTATATCTATTCACAGGGTCTGCTATCAGTGAGTTTGCAATATGTCTGATCAAAGCGACAGCCAGAACAAGTCAAAGGATCAAGCTCAAATGAGTGAGGGCACTAGTCCCTCAAGAAGTTATGATGAGGGCAGCAGGAGCACACCCGGCAATTTGCCAAAGGCAGCTACCAGGGTAAGGAAGAAGAAAACCTCAGATTCAGAAGATGAGGACTATATTACTGTTGAGGATGAGGCCACTTCTAAGAAGAAGGTGCTGAAAAAGGAGTATGGCATAGCTGCTACCACCAAGCCAGGCATGCACAGAAAGGCACCTGCCAAGAGAGTGCCCACATCCAAACCTAGGAAGGTTGCCACTGGTGAAACCATGAAGTTCACCATTGAGTCTGATGAAGAAGCTGCTGGCCAAGATAAGAAGAAGAAGAGGGTTAGAACAACTACTGCCAAAGTCCTTGGCAAGCCCTGTATGAGGAGAGATTCTGATGAGGAAGAAGAAGAGGAAGAGGATGTTGCACCAGCTCCTAAAGCTGAGAAGCTAATGGGAGATGCAATCAAGTCAGGGTCTGCTCCACCTAAGCCCAAAGCTGCTCCCAAGGCTGCTGCTCCAGCACCAAAGCCTAAACCCAAGAGGAACACCAGAAGTATACCTGCATCAGAAAAGAACAAGGCCCCAGTGCCTGAAGCTGCTGAAGAAGAAGATGATTCTCTTGTTCTGAGAAAGTTGAAGCCCAAGATTCCTGACCACAATGATGCTCATCCTGTAGCCGAAGACATGCATATCAGAAAGGATGCTAGACTAAGATTGTGGAGACAGTCAGATCCATATGTTGTGAGGAGAAGGACAACAGTTGACTACAGATTCCACACAAAGGAGCAACCGGATTTTTATGAAACAATTTTGCTTGACAAGAAGCCCATTGTGTGTGACATGAGGTGGATCAACTGGGACTACATCAAGAAGAATGAAGCTCACTACCCAGGATTATATGACAGCTTCAAGTCTTGTGGAGTTGATGACTTTGTTGCCCAGAAGCTTACCAAGTGGAATGATAAGCTCATCATGTAGTTTTACTCCACGGCTCATTTCTACCCAAATGGGAAGATTGTCTGGATGTCTGAAGGTACTAGGTACCAATCCACAGTTGAAGAATGGGCTGAGTTGATCAATGCCCCAAAAGAATGTGAAGATGACTTCGATGTATATGCAGAGAAGAAGAAAGACCACAACTCTATGGCACACATGTACAGAGAGATCCCAGATAAAGCTTTGGAAACTCACAAGCTTGGATCTGTACACTTCTTGTTGTCTGGTCTGCCTACAATCAACTGGATACTTAGGCATACATTACTTCCCAAGTTAGGAGATCACAAGATGATCAGAGGACATGCTATCAACTTGCTGCACTTGTTTGATATACCTCAGAAATTCAAAGTCATGAGCCTGATTATGGAAACAATCAAGAGAACAACAGCTGATCAGAAGAGAAGTTGTGGGTATGCTCCACACATTCAGGAGCTCATCAACTCAAAGATGGGCATAGACACATATCTTTTGGATACGGAGCATCTACCCCTATACCCCGAGTTTGAAGATAACACTGTTGAGATGAATGAGGAGGAACCATCATCTGTGCAAGCACATGAGAAGAGAGAGAAAGCAAGGGTAGAGAAAGCTGCAAAGATGCCAACTGCTGAAGAGGCATCTCAAGTGTTTCTGAAGAACAAGCAAGACCAGCTTGGCTATTTGATTGCCTCCACCTTGAGGATTGAGAAGGGCTTGGCCACCCTAACTCGAAACCAGGAGAGTTTGGAGAGAATCATAGAGCAGAAGTTTTATGCACTGGATGTGAAGGTCACTGAGATTCAAACTACAGTTGAGCAACTTCAGGAGGATGTGGAGGAGAAGAAGGGCAAGTCTACTACCAGATGCATTTGCTAGAGTGCCCAGAGGACAGAGATCTGCTGCAGTGCCTGTTCCAGACACCAGAGCTACATCATCTGCACTAGCTGCCACAGCCTCAGTGCCACCAGCTCCAGCACCCACTCCACCAGCTCCAGCTCCATCAACTGATGCTTTCGTCCTTGGAGTCATCTCTAGACCACCTCATGAAGACCAAGCCTGAGAGTAGATTAGCACTATGCATTTTTGAACTTTTTGGTAACATGTTGCCAAAGAGGGAGAAAAATGTATAGATCATAGGCTTCGAGAGAGAGTGTTGCTTTTTATCTCTCTTGCTTTTGGTGGTTGAACTTCTTTACTTTTGTGTGTGTTTGCTTGACACATTATGCCTTTTGTGAGATACTTGGATGATCATGTGTTTGATCATATACTACCTTAATGATTGTTGGATGATATTATCTCTTATATCCTTATATGATCATTCACTTTGCTTGGTGATGAGTGCATGTGTTCAATTATTATCAATTAGAGCGCTCCACCAAGATGTATGTGACATGAAAGAGTGATCCATGATCCTAACTCATTGTGCATTTGCAGTCCAAAGCAAATTTTGAATAATGCACAACTTTAGGGGGAGCTCTTACTTATCACATACTTCTCAAAGCGACGATGTTTTTCAATCTTATTATCATTTGTCGAAGCTTTTATCTATATGTTGTCATCAATTACCAAAAAGAGGGAGATTGAAAGTGCAACTATCCCTGGGTGGTTTTGGTAATTCCTAACAACATATAGCTCACCGAGCTAATGCTATTTCAAGATGAATATTTCAGGAAAGCTCAATGATTGGCATGGCATGGATGGGAAAAGTGGATCCCTCAAAATGCTAAGGACAAAAGGATTGGCTCCAGCTCAAAGCACAAGACTCTACATTTTCCATTTTAGTTTGAGTCTATAGGAAAAGCCAATACTATTAAGGAGGGATGAGGTGTTTCTTAATGAGTTTCTTGCTCAAAGTGCTTAGTGATATGCTCCAAAGCCCTCAACTACTTTCTCACATCCACATATGACCCAAACCAAAAGTCAAACTTGGCCCCACCGAAACCATCTATCCGGAGCCACCAAGTTCAGATGTCATAGCCACTGCCACAAACCCTAGTCTTTTCGGTCTCACCGATAGGGATCTCGGTCTCACCGAGATGGGATTGCAATCTCTCTGTTTCCCTTCATAATGTTTCGGTCAAACCGAGATGAGCGATCGGTCCCACCGAGATTGTAATGCAAACTCACTGTTTCCCTTTCGTAATGTTTCGGTCCAACCGAGATGAGCGAATCGGTCCCACCGAGTTTGGCCGACCAACCCTCTGTGTGTCTATTACCAAAATCGGTCTCACCGAGTTAGTGTAATCGGTCTCACCGACATTACATTATGCCCTAACCCTAACCATATCGGTCCCACCGAGTTGACATGTCAGTCCCACCGAAAATCCTAACGGTCACATTATTTCCTAAATCTGTCCGACCGAGTTTCACGATTTGGTCCCACCGAGTTTGGTAAGTTGTGTGTAATGGTTAGATTTTGTGTGGAGGCTATAAATACCCCTCCACCCACTCTTCATTCATGGAGAGAGCCACAGAACATGCCTACACTTCCAACATACATTTTCTGAGAGAGAACCACCTACACTTGTGTTGAGGTCAAGATATTCCATTCCTACCACATAAATCTTGATCTCTAGCCTTACCCAAGTTGCTTTCCACTCAAATATTCTTTCCACCAAATCCAAATCCTGTGAGAGAGAGTTGAGTGTTGGGGAGACTATGATTTGAAGCACAAGAGCAAGGAGTTCATCATCAACACACCATTTTTTACTTTTTGGAGAGTGGTGTCTCCTAGATTGGCTAGGTGTCACTTGGGAGCCTCCGTCAAGATTGTGGAGTTGAACCAAGGAGTTTTTAAGGGCAAGGAGATCGCCTACTTTGTGAAGATCTACCCTAGTGAGGCAAGTCCTTCGTGGGTGACTGTAACGCCCCGATTTCGATGCGCCAGGTGTCCGCCAGTTATTCGCCGTCGTTGCCATGTCTTTTGCTTGCATGTTTCATTTTATCATGTCATCATGTGAATTGCATTGCATACGTGTTCGTGTCATGCATCCGAGCCTTTTCCCCATTGTCCGTTTTGCAATCCGGTACTCCTATGTCATCCGGCGTCCCCTTTTGTCTCTCGTTGTGTGCGGGTGTTAAACTTTCTCGGAATGGCCCGAGGTTTGTCAAGCGGCCTTGGTATAGCACCGGTAGACCGCCTGTCAAGTTTCGTTCCATTTGGAGGTCGTTTGATACTCCAACAGTTAACCGCGTAGCCCGAAACCCCCCTTTCTCTTTGCAGCCCAACACCCCTCCAAACTGGCCCAAAACCCATCTAACTCCCCTCCATGCTCTCGGTCTTTTGATCACAATCGCGTGACCGAAAACCGCTCCTCATTTGGACTCTCCTAGCTCCCGCAGATCAAACCCTAGCCCCGCTCCCCTCGCGCGCCGGACATGTCCAACCCCGCCGGACATGTCCAGCCTCCACCTCGCTCCGGCCAATCGTGGCCTGCCACGTCACCTCCTCCGCCGCCTCAGCCACTCAAACGCCGCCACCTGTCCGCGCCGCCGCCCCCTCTCTCCTCCCTCTGCCGCCGCGCCGCCCGGGGCCCAGATCCGGCCCGCCCCGGGCCGAACCGGGCCGCACCGGGCCCATCCCGCGCC
>NC_041391.1:400784376-400789814 GCF_002162155.2 Triticum dicoccoides | reverse complement strand
CCGCTGCGGAGCGCCTCCCCGCCGCCGCGGCCCGCTCCCCGAGCCTGCTCCGCCATCCCCGCCGCCCGGTAGCTAGCCCCGCCGCCTCCGGCCGTGAAGCTCGCCGGCGCGCGCCCCGCCGCTCCTCGGCGCATCTCCAGCCAGATCCGGTGACCCCGCGCCCGGATCCGGCGACTCCCCCTCCTCCGGCGACCTTCTCCTGCCCCGGACATCCCCGAGTCCAACTCCGGTGAGTCTCCGGTGATCCTCGATATCCGTGCCACGAGGTTGACTTTTCCCCCTTTGTTTACGACCAAGTCCCGAATATTTTTGCATAATCATGCCATGTCCATCGCACCGTATCTCTACATCTGTAGCTCCGTTTCGTGCGTGTAATATGTCAAATTGTTTGTCTCAACGAGTACATCATTTCATTCCATTGCATCATATTTATTTGAGGTCATCTAGATGCCTGAATCATCGTTGCAAGAGTCCTTCATGATGTTGTCTGCTGTCTGTTTACAGAACTAGCTCTTTTGTCATTTTTGCCATGATTGATGTGTGCATCCTATGAGGTTGATGTCTACATGTGTTTTGAACTATGCCATGTCTTCTTTACAGAGGTGCTTACCATGTATTTTTGTGATCAATGTGGTGACTAGCACAAGCATGCAAACTAAGCATCGTGATGTTGCTGATTTTAGTCCCTGTTCTGCTGTTATTTTGATGCCATGTAAACTTGATGCTACAGAGAGATCCATGCATATTTTGAGATACTTCAGTAAGGATGTTTTGAACATATGGTTGTTCTCTATCCATTCATGCCCATGTTTAAAATTATGGAGTAGTCTAGCATGTCATTTTCGTGCTCTACTTTTGCTTCAAAATGTTTCCTGGCAGATTGTTTATATGTTATTCAATTTTGCCAAGGTTGCTATAGTTGATCCTTGCATTCTATGAACTTGTTCTTGCCTTGGTTTGTTTCATAAACATGTCTTCTTGATGATGCTATGCTTATCTTGTCATGCAATGACTTGTGGTGAGTGAATCAAGCTTGTTAAGCAGGGTACGTGATGTTGCTGTTTTGCTAGGCTGAATCTGTTACTTGGTGATGCTATGTAAACCTGCTTCTACAAATCATTCTATGCATAATCTGGAGATGTTAACTAAATATGTTTTGTTCTACATGCCATGCTCTATCCATACATGCCCCTGGTTGCATTTATAGCTTGCGGTAGCTTGTTCATATCTTGCTCTAAAGTTGCTTGATAATGTTGATGTCAGCCTGTTAACATTAAGTTCAGTTGTTTCCATGATTGTTGCTAGTGATCCATACACCCTATGAACTTGATATTGCCATGCTTAGCTCCATAAATATGTCTTCTTACTGTTGGTTGTCTTGTCATGCCATGTAATGCTCTGTAGTGAGTTGCACAAGCTCATCAACATGCCTACTTATTGTTGTTCCTGCCATGTTTGAATCTGTAATATAACTTGCTATGTTTACATGGGTGCCATCATATTTTCTGATCTTTTTTGGCTTATGGTCAGTAAGGGACTTTTGTTTTCTTGTTGAGGTCCTGTAGCATGTTGTTTTGATGCTTGCAATATGCCTAGTTGCTGTTTTGGACAGCTTGTCCTTTAAACTTGTTTCATGTGTGTGTGTTGAACCGTTGCTCCGTTTTGAGTGTGCTCTATATGAAACTTGCTTGATTTTGCATGTACTTTCATATTATCATGTTGCATCCTTGTTTTGAGGTGTTTGCTTGATGTTTGTGTGCATTTTGCATCAATGCCATGTTTAACTCGTTTTGCTCATATCTTCTAGGCCGTAGCTCCGAACTAAATGAACTTTATATGTAACTTGACTAGGATCTCGTGTAGATCATCTTGGTGCATCTTAACTTGCTGTTTAACAACTTGAACATAAGGTTTATTCAGATCTGGACCATTTCGAAATTTGCATATGAGGACTTACCGGAATTGTTATATGTTGTTTCCGGCCTCATTTAAACTTGCCTTGATGTGTTGCTCTTGTTTGCATCATCTCTTGCCATGAGTACCTTCATCTAGATTTGTCATGCATCATGCTTGTTTGTGCATCATGCCTTGTTTATGTGTGGTGTGTTTACGATGTTGTGTGCTTCTTCTCGATAGTTCCCGTTTCGTTGCGATCGTGAGGATTCGTTCGTCTACGCTGGGTTCGGCTTCATCCGTTCGTCTTCTTCATGGACTCGTTCTTCTTCCTTGCAGGATTTCAGGCAAGATGACCGCTACCCTGGATCTCACTACTATCATTGCTATGCTAGTTGCTTCGTTCTATCGCTTTGCTGCGCTACCTATTCACCTGTTTATCAAGCCTCCCATATTGCCATGAACCTCTAACCTTTGATACCTTTCCTATGCAAACCGTTGTTTTGCTATGTTACCGCTTTTGCTCAGCCCCTCTTATAGCGTTGCTAGTTGCAGGTGAAGTTGAAGATTTCTCCATGGTGGACAGGATTTTGGTTGGCATATCACAATATCTTTTATATTATTAATGCATCTATATACTTGGTAAAGGGTGGAAGACTCGGCCTTTTGCCTGGTGTTTTGTTCCACTCTTGCCGCCCTAGTTTCCGTCATACCGGTGTTATGTTCCCGGATTTTGCGTTCCTTATGCGGTCGGGTGATTTATGGGACCCCCTTGACAGTTCGCTTTGAATAAAGCTCCTCCAACAAGGCCCAACCTTGGTTTTACCATTTGCGTCACCACCACCTATCCCTTCCCTTGGGTCGGCCAACCCGAGGGTCATCTTTATTTTAGCCCCCCCGGGCCAGTGCTTGTCTAAGTGTTGGTCCGAACTGAGCTGCCTGCGGGGCCACCTCGGGGCAACTTGAGGGTTGGTTTTACTCGTAGCTAGTCTCATCCGGTGTTGCCCTGAGAACGAGATATGTGCAGCTCCTATCGGGATTTGTCGGCGCATCGGGCGGCTTTGCTGGTCTTGTTTTACCATTGTCGAAATGTCTTGTAAACCGGGATTCCGAGTCTGATCGGGTCTTCCTGGGAGAAGGTATATCCTTCATTGATCGCAAGAGATTATCATGGGCTAAGTTGGGACACCCCTGTAGGGTATAATATTTCGAAAGTCGTGCCTGCAGTTATAGGCAGATGGGAATTTGTTAATGTCCGGTTGTAGATAACTTGACACCAGATCCGAATTAAAACGCATCAACCGTGTGTGTAGCCGTGATGGTCTCTTTTCGGTGGAGTCCGGGAAGTGAACACGGTTTCTGTGTTATGTTTGACGTAAGTAGGAGTTCAGGATCACTTCTTGATCATTGCTAGTTTCACGATCGTTCCTTTGTTTCTCTTCTTGCTCTTATTTGCGTATGTTAGCCACCATATATGCTTAGTCGCTGCTGCAACCTCTCCACTTTACCCCTTCCTTTCCCATTAAGCTTTGCTAGTCTTGATACCCATGGTAATGGGATTGCTGAGTCCTCGTGGCTCACAGATTACTACAACAACAATTGCAGGTACAGGTTATTCGATGATCATGACGCGAGAGCGATGCTTGCTTGTCTTGGAGTTCTTCTTCTGCTTCTTCTTCGATCAGGGGATAGGTTTCAGTTCGGCATCCTGGGCTAGCAGGGTGGATGTTGTTTGAGTTTCTGTTTGTGTTTCATCCGTAGTCGGATGTTGCTCTTATGTATTGTGATGATGTATTGGTGTGGCTTTGTATGCCTTATGTATGTATCCCCATCTATTATGTAATGTTGATGTAATGATATCCACCTTGCAAAAGCATTTCAATATGCGGGTCTATCCTTGGTGGGACCTTCGAGTTCCTTCTGGAAGCATACAATAAATCTTATTCTTATTCCATCCAAGTGAATAATCCCTTCCTTCGGAGTTTGTTCGTGATGAATAAATTCTAGTTCCAAGTGTTTTCATCTTTTCTTTTCCGGAGTTCAAATTTCCGCAGCCATTTCATCGGAACCTCCATCTAAATCATCGCAAGGCTCATCTTATTCTTTCTTCCTTCATTCTATCTCGTCATCCTTTTGTTACCGGAGTTCTTCATGGTGGTTCTTCTTGATTTAATTCATTCTCTCAAGAGTTCATCAAGATTCTTGTTGGCGGAGTTCAAGTATCTTTTCTTCTCGCATCTCGAAGTGCAATTAATTCTCCGTATTCTTTTGAAGTGGAGTTTTGCATTTATTCGTTCTTCTCAGCTATCCAATCATTTCCGTTTTGTGGCCGGTTATCACCTTATAATCTTGAGATGTTACCTATAAGTCCACATCAAGCTTATTCTTTTCGTTGTTGATTTTCTCAACAACTCTGTCCAATCCTTCCTTCTAAGTTCTTGTCATTCAATTCTTTCAATTCTTCCGGAGGCATTGCGTGGGTCATCTCATCAAGTGCCATCTCTTTGGGTTAAGTTCAGATTCTATTCCTCCATGTTTCAACCGGAGTGCTGCCTAAATCATTTCAGTCTTATTCGTTTCTTATCTTGTTCTAACCGGAGTAGTTTCTTAGTCTATCTGATTCTGTGAGCTTTCGATTCTTGTCATTCTCGTCGTTCCTCTCTTCTTCCTGAATGCTCTCGATTCTTTGCTTCTTCTCTTGAGTTCTTGTTTCACCTCATCCCTTTTTCCCTTCCGTCTCGGTCCTAAGATCTCGGGACGAGATCTCTTGTTAGTGGAGGAGTGTTGTAATGCCCCGGTTTCGATGCGCCAGGTGTCTGCTAGTTATTCGCCGTCGTTGCCATGTCTTTTGCTTGCGTGTTGCATTTTATCATGTCATCATGTGCATTGCATTTCATACGTGTTCGTCTCATGCATCTGAGCCTTTTCTCCGTTGTCTGTCTTGCAATCCGGTACTCCTATGTCATCCGGCGTCCCGTTTTGTCTCTCGTTGTGTGCGGGTGTTAAACTTTCTCGAAATAGCCCGAGGTTTGCCAAGCGGCCTTGGTATAGCACCGGTAGACCGCCTGTCAAGTTTCGTGCCATTTGCAGGTCGTTTGATACTCCAACAGTTAACCGCGTAGCCCGAAACCCCCCTTTCTCTTCGCAGCCCAACACCCCTCCAAACTAGCCCAAAACCCATCTAACTCCCCTCCATGCTCTCGGTCGTTCGATCACGATCGCGTGGCCGAAAACCGCTCCTCATTTGGACTCTCCTAGCTCCCTCTACCTATATATTTGTGCCTCCCCCCGAAAATCCTGCAGATCAAACCCTAGCCCCGCTCCCCTCGCGCGCCGGACATGTCCAACCCCGCCGGACATGTCCAGCCTCCACCTCGCTCCGGCCAATCGCGGCCTGCCACGTCACCTCCTCCGCCGCCTCAGCCACTCACGCGCCTCCACCTGTCCGCGCCGCCGCCCCCTCTCTCCTCCCTCCGCCGCCGCGCCGCCCGGGGCCCAGATCCGGCCCGCCCCGGGCCGAACCGGGCCGCGCTGGGCCCATCCCG
>NC_041391.1:400748557-400784047 GCF_002162155.2 Triticum dicoccoides | reverse complement strand
CCTGCTCCGCCGTCCCCACCGCCCGGTAGCCAGCCCCGCTGTCTCCGGCCGTGAAGCTCGCCGGCGCACGCCCCGCCGCTCCTCGGCGCGGCTCCGGCCAGATCCGATGACCCTGCGCCCGGATCCGGCGACTCCCCCTCCTCCGACGACCTTCTCTTGCCCCGGCCATCCCCGAGTCCAACTCCGACGAGTCTCCGGTGATCCTCGATATTCGTGCCACGAGGTTGACATTTCCCTTCTGTTTACGACTAAGTCCTGAATATTTTTGCATAATCATGCCATGTTCATCGCACCGTATCTCTGCATCCGTAGCTCCGTTTCATGCGTGTAATATGTCAAATTGTTTGTCTCAACGAGTACATCATTTCATTCCATTGCATCATATTTATTTGAGGTCATCTAGATGCCTGAATCATCATTGCAAGAGTGCTTCATGATGTTGTCTGCTGTCTATTTACAGAACTAGCTCTTTTGTCATTTTTGCCATGATTGATGTGTGCATCCTATGAGGTTGATGTCTACATGTGTTTTGAACTATGCCATGTCTTCTTTACAGAGGTGCTTACCACATATTTTTGTGATCAATGTGGTGACTAGCACAAGCATGCAAACTAGGCATCGTGATGTTGCTGATTTTAGTCCCTGTTCTGCTGTTATTTTGATGCCATGTAAACTTGATGCTACAGAGAGATCCATGCATATTTTGAGATACTTCAGTAAGGATGTTTTGAACATATGGTTGTTCTCTATCCATTCATGCCCATGTTTGAAATTATGGAGTAGTCTAGCATGTCATTTTCGTGCTCTACTTTTGCTTCAAAATGTTTCCTGGCAGATTGTTTATATGTTATTCAATTTTGCCAAGGTTGCTATAGTTGATCCTTGCATGCTATGAACTTGTTCTTGCCTTGGTTTGTTTCATAAACATGTCTTCTTGATGATGCTACGCTTATCTTGTCATGCAATGACTTGTGGTGAGTGAATCAAGCTTGTTAAGCAGGGTACGTGATGTTGCTGTTTTGCTAGGCTGAATCTGTTACTTGGTGATGCTATGTAAACCTGCTTCTACAAATCATTCTATGCATAATCTGGAGATGTTAACTAAATATGTTTTGTTCTACATGACATGCTCTATCCATACATGCCCCTGGTTGCATTTATAGCTTGCGGTAGCTTGTTCATATCTTGCTCCAAAGTTGCTTGATAATGTTGATGTCAGCCTGTTAACATTAAGTTCAGTTGTTTCCATGATTGTTGCTAGTGATCCATACACCCTATGAACTTGATATTGCCATGCTTAGCTCCATAAATATGTCTTCTTACTGTTGGTTGTCTTGTCATGCCATGTAATGCTCTGTAGTGAGTTGCACAAGCTCATCAACATGCCTACTTATTGTTGTTCCTGCCATGTTTGAATCTGTAATATAACTTGCTATGTTTACATGGGTGCCATCATATTTTCTGATCCTTTTTGGCTTATGGTCAGTAAGGGACTTTTGTTCTATGCATTTAGTAGATTCATGCCATGCCTTTGTTTGCCATGATAAGTTCCTGTAACATGTTGTTTGAAAGCTCTAAACATTGCAACCTGATGTTATTTTCTGCAAAGTCTGGAACTATTATCGTTTGCAATCTTGCCATGTGTGTTTGAGCATGTTCTAGTGATTTATGGAGATAGCTCAGTGTTCATGTTTTGTTATGCTTTACCTGTACATCATGCCCATGCCTTTTGTTTTCTTGTTGAGGTCCTGTAGCATGTTTTTTTGATGCTTGCAATATGCCTAGTTGCTGTTTTGGACAGCTTGTCCTTTAAACTTGTTTCATGTGTGTGTGTTGAACCGTTGCTCCGTTTTGAGTGTGCTCTATATGAAACTTGCTTGATTTTGCATGTACTTTCATATTATCATGTTGCATCCTTGTTTTGAGGCGTTTGCTTGATGTTTGTGTGCATTTTGCATCAATGCCATGTTTAACTCGTTTTGCTCATATCTTCTAGGCCGTAGCTCCGAACTAAATGAACTTTATATGTAACTTGACTAGGATCTCGTGTAGATCATCTTGGTGCATCTTAACTTGCTGTTTAACAACTTGAACATAAGGTTTATTCAGATCTGGACCATTTCGAAATTTGCATATGAGGACTTACCGGAATTGTTATATGTTGTTTCCGGCCTCATTTAAACTTGCCTTGATGTGTTGCTCTTGTTTGCATCTTCTCTTGCCATGAGTACCTTCATCTAGATTTGTCATGCATCATGCTTGTTTGTGCATCATGCCTTGTTTATGTGTGGTGTGTTTACGATGTTGTGTGCTTCTTCTCGATAGTTCCCGTTTCGTTGCGATCGTGAGGATTCGTTCGTCTACGCTGGGTTCGGCTTCATCTGTTCGTCTTCTTCATGGACTCGTTCTTCTTCCTTGCGGGATTTCAGGCAAGATGACCGCTACCCTGGATCTCACTACTATCATTGCTATGCTAGTTGCTTCGTTCTATCGCTTTGCTGCGCTACCTATTCACCTGTTTATCAAGCCTCCCATATTGCCATGAACCTCTAACCTTTGATACCTTTCCTATGCAAACCGTTCTTTTGCTATGTTACCGCTTTTGCTCAGCCCCTCTTATAGCGTTGCTAGTTGCAGGTGAAGTTGAAGATTTCTCCATGGTGGACAGGATTTTGGTTGGGATATCACAATATCTCTTATATTATTAATGCATCTATATACTTGGTAAAGGGTGGAAGACTCGGCCTTTTGCCTGGTGTTTTGTTCCACTCTTGCCGCCCTAGTTTCCGTCATACCAGTGTTATGTTCCCGGATTTTGCGTTCCTTACGCGGTCGGGTGATTTATGGGACCCCCTTGACAGTTCGCTTTGAATAAAACTCCTCCAGCAAGGCCCAACCTTGGTTTTACCATTTGCCTCACCACCACCTATCCCTTCCCTTGGGTCAGCCAACCCGAGGGTCATCTTTATTTTAGCCCCCCGGGGCCAGTGCTTGTCTAAGTGTTGGTCCGAACTGAGCTGCCTGCGGGGCCACCTCGGGGCAACTTGAGGGTTGGTTTTACTCGTAGCTAGTCTCATCCGGTGCTGCCCTGAGAATGAGATATGTGCAGCTCCTATCGGGATTTGTCGGTGCATCGGGCGGCTTTGCTAGTCTTGTTTTACCATTGTCGAAATGTCTTGTAAACCAGGATTCCGAGTTTGATCGGGTCTTCCTGGGAGAAGGTATATCCTTCATTGATCGCGAGAGATTATCATGGGCTAAGTTGGGACACCCCTGCAGGGTATAATATTTCGAAAGTCGTGCCTGCGGTTATAGGTAGATGGGAATTTGTTAATGTCCGGTTGTAGATAACTTGACACCAGATCCGAATTAAAACTCATCAACCGTGTGTGTAGCCGTGATGGTCTCTTTTCGGCGGAGTCCGGGAAGTGAACACGGTTTCTGTGTTATGTTTGACGTAAGTAGGAGTTCAGGATCACTTCTTGATCATTGCTAGTTTCACGATCGTTCCTTTGTTTCTCTTCTTGCTCTTATTTGCGTATGTTAGCCACCATATATGCTTAGTCGCTGCTGCAACCTCTCCACTTTACCCCTTCCTTTCCCATTAAGCTTTGCTAGTCTTGATACCCATGGTAATGGGATTGCTGAGTCCTCGTGGCTCACAGATTACTACAACAACAGTTGCAGGTACAGGTTATTCGATGATCATGACGCGAGAGCGATGCTTGCTTGTCTTGGAGTTCTTCTTCTGCTTCTTCTTCGATCAGGGGATAGGTTTCAGTTCGGCATCCTGGGCAAGCAGGGTGGATGTTGTTTGAGTTTCTGTTTGTGTTTCATCCGTAGTCGGATGTTGCTCTTATGTATTGTGATGATGTATTGGTGTGGCTTTGTATGCCTTATGTATGTATCCCCATCTATTATGTAATGTTGATGTAATGATATCCACCTTGCAAAAGCGTTTCAATATGCGGGTCTATCCTTGGTGGGACCTTTGAGTTCCTTTTGGATAGGGTCGCATATTGGGCGTGACAGTGACAGCCATGGTGGGATAGACAAGGTTGCTTCTTCGTGTACCCTTCGTGGGTGGAGCCCTCCGTGGACTCGCCCAACCGTTACCCTTCATGGGGTGAAGTCTCCATCAACGTGGATGTATGATAGCACCACCTATTGGAACCACGGGTAAAAAATCTCTGTGTCAACATTGCGTTTGCTCCCTCAAACTCCTCCCTTTACCTTCATATGCAATTGTTTTACATTCCGCTGCTATACTCTTAGAATTGCATGTGTAGGTTGATTGCTTGACTTGTGCTAAGTTGCTAAAATCTACCAAGAACTAAAATTGGGAAAAAGCTAGATTTTTATTTGGTCAAGTAGTCTAATCACCCCCCTCTAGACATAGTTTTGATCCTACAACTAGGAGTTAGTTTTTTTCTCTACAGCAAAGCACAAACGCCCCCCGGTGCAAAACACATACTATTTTGTTATTGGATATAATAAATGGTGCTGCTTTGTATCGACTTTTTTTGCCCGGTGCAAGGCACGGGCATATGTCCTAGTGACAAACTATGTATGAGCGGTTGTGGGAGGTTCTAGGGCCCGCTTTGAAGATGCCCTTACCCCGGCCCTTGACAATTAGTAGTCTAGTATATTGTCTATATAAAATTATTTTAGTTTTCTTTATTGTCCTTGTTTTCTGTGAAAATTCAAAAAAAGAGAAAAAAACTCTTAGCGCGCCTGCCAGGCCAGCCGGCCCAACAGCCGAGTCGGCCCAGCCGCAAACAACACCAGCCTACCTCGCCTCGCCCGTGGCCACTACGGTTGGCCACCCGACCGCCTGTCCGCTCCCCACTCCCGCTGACATGCTCCTGCCTTCATCCCCTACCTCCCACAATGAACGCGCCCAATTATGCATGCTCCAGAGCGCGCTGCCTTCACGGATCTTCTAGGAACCGCGGCCCCGGTTTGCCCCCTTCCCCAAGATCTCGTCCTATAAATACCTAGCTACACCCCCTCTCGAACCCCCTAAAAACCCCTTGTCGAAACACACCCTAGCTCACTCCCTTGTCGTTCTGATCTCGCCATAGCTACCGCCATTCACCATCAAGTTCTCCATTGGTGAGCATCTACAGACCCTCAAGCTCCGGCATTTGGCCTCTCTTGACGCCCCGCATTGTTTTGACATCCTCTTGCCCACTGCTATCAACTATAGGGAGCACCCCGACATCGCACGCACCTCGCTCGAGCCGGAGAGCACCCAAGCACCACCAACACTGTCGTCTCGCCTGTTCCCGTCGTCCCCAACCACCACCACGATGCCCTCATCAAGCCGCACCTCTTCAACGTCGCCGTTGTCGCCCTCGACCACCGGAACGTAGCCACATCAATGCCCGAGCCGCCCCCACCGTCCCTCGCCGTCGTTCGCCTATCTGTAAGCCAGCGTCCCCTCAGCCTTCCGATTGTGAATCATCATCGTAGACTAGATTAGTGAACTAATAGGTTTTTTATTTTTATAGATCGGTTTATTTTGGTCGAGCCGGCTCGCCGATTTTCTTTTATTAAACACGCATGCACGTTTTAGTTGAATCTTGGCCGAGCACCGTTTTGCTTCGGATCGCACACCCCCTAGCCCAATGACATCCACCACGTAGCACATGCCAATTTTTTTTTGTTTTTTTTCGTTTTTGTTTTTTAAAATAGAAAAGTTTCAATCTTAGAAAATTAATATCTCCTAGGATATTTAGTATTTCAGCTTGATTCTTTTTGCATTACATCATAATTTTTATGAAGTATCTATAGATATCAAGTTTGACTAGTTATGAAAATTTTAATTTGGATTTACATGAAATTTGTTCAAATCACTAGATTGCATTAACTTGAGCTAGGAATAATATTCTTGGGTGATTCTTTTTTATACTGGTTCCTTGTGACATTCTTTATCAGTAGGAATTAATTGGTGAATTTTAGGATTATTTAGAAGTAGGTTTTCATGAAAATAGTACTGTTTTATTGTTTTATAGCTTTTGTGCTATTTCTTTTAATTTTAATTGTTTTAGAATTATTTTATTTTGTTTATTTTGTCAAGTTCATATTAGTTTATGTATAGTTAATAGTAGCAATTTTAGTAGAAGTAAAAAAAATCGTTAATAGTTTATTTCTTTTTATCTTACTAGGAAAATTGTCTTGAGAATAATACAAGTTTTATAAAAGGTTTTAATGTTATTCTTTTTGCATAAAATTTCTTTGTTATTTTCCTTTTGTTATTTACCAAAAGCTTTATTTTCGATCTATTAAAAAAATTATTAGTAACAGAAAACCACTTTGTAGCTTGTTTTACTTGTAGAAAGACTTTGCATTGAGTTTTATTGAATCTTTGGTTTTGGTTTTGGTTTTCATTGTGTGTTATATTGATTTTTTATTTACTAGTTTTACTTGTTGTTGTAATGCTAAATTATGTGATGGTATGCTTTTTATTGTCTTGTTTGTTTCGATAGAGTATCCAGAGTGCGAGGCTTGTTACTATGAGTCGTTAGAGTTCGAAGATCGTCACCAAGGCAAGTCATTATCATACATTTTCTTTATTACTGATATGTCTCCAACGTATCTATAATTTATGAAGCATTCATGCTATTTTAATATTTGTTTTGATTGATTACAGGCTTTATTACACACTTTTATATTACTTTTGGGACTAACCTACTAACCGGAGGCCCAGCCCATATTGTTGTTTTATTGCCTGTTTCAGTATTTCGAAGAAAAGGAATATCAAACGGAGTCCAAACGGAATGAAACCTTCGGGAGCGTGATTTTTGGAAAGGATGTGATCCGGGAGACTTGGAGTATAAGCCAGGGAAGGTTCGAGGAGGCCAGGAGATAGGAGGGTGCGCCCACCCCCTGGGCGAGCCCGCCTGTATCGTGGGCCCCTTGAGGCTCCCCCGACCGACTTCTTTCGCCTATATTTTCCCTTATACCCTAAAACAATCAAATACGAAGATAGATCGGGAGTTCCGCCGCCGCAAGCCTATGTAGCCACCAAAAACCTCTCGGGAGCCTGTTCCGGCACCCTGCCGGAGGGAGAATCCCTCACCGGTGGCCATCTTCATCATCCCGGTGCTCTCCATGACGAGGAGGGAGTAGTTCAACCTCGGGGCTGAGGGTATGTACCAGTAGCTATGTGTTTAATCTCTCTCTCTCGTGTTCTCTCTATGGCACGATCTTCATGTATCGCGAGCTTTGCTATTATAGTTGGATCTTATGATGTTTTTCCCCCTCTACTCTCTTGTGATGAATTGAGTTTTCTCTTTGAATTATCTTGTCGGATTGAGTCTTTAAGGATTTGAGAACACTTGATGTATGTCTTGCCGTGCTTATCTGTGGTGACAATGGGATATCACGTGATCCACTTGATGTATGTTTTGGTGATCAACTTGCGGATCCGCCCATGAACCTATGCATAGGGGTTGGCACACGTTTTCGTCTTGACTCTCCGGTAGAAACTTTGGGGCACTCTTTGAAGTACTTTGTGTTCGTTGAATAGATGAATCTGAGATTGTGTGATGCATATCGTATAATTATGCCCACGGATACTTGAGGTGACAATGGAGTATCTAGGTGACATTAGGGTTTTGGTTGATTTGTGTCTTAAGGTGTTATTCTAGTACGAACTCTTGAATAGATTGATCCGAAAGAATAACTTTGAGGTGGTTTCGTACCCTATCATAATCTCTTCGTTTGTTCTCCGCTATTAGTGGCTTTGGAGTGATTCTTTGTTGCATGTCGAGGGATTGTTATATGATCTATCTATGTTATTATTGTTGAGAGAACTTGCACTAGTGAAATATGAACCCTATGCCTTGTTTCCTACCATTGCAATACCGTTTACGCTCACTTTTATCATTAGTTACCTTGTTGTTTTTATAATTTCAGATTACAAAAATCTATATCTACCATCCATATTGCACTTGTATCACCATCTCTTCGTCGAACTAGTGCACCTATACAATTTATCATTGTATTGGGTGTGTTGGGGACACAAGAGACTCTTTGTTATTTGGTTGCAGGGTTGTTTGAGAGAGACCATCTTCATCCTATGCCTCCCACGGATTGATAAACCTTAGGTCATCCACTTGAGGGAAATTTGCTATTGTCCTACAAACCTCTGCACTTGGAGGCCCAACAACGTCTACAAGAAGAAGGTTGTGTAGTAGACATCAAGCTCTTTTCTGGCGTCGTTGCCGGGGAGGCTAGGTAAGCGGCACTCACACCCCGTCAACTAAGCTCTTTTCTGGCATCGTTGCCGGGGAGGTGAGTGCTTGAAGGTATATCTTTAGATCTTGCAATCAAATCTTTTTGTTTCTTGTTTTATCACTAGTTTAGTTTATAAAAGAAAAACTACAAAAAATGGAGTTAAGCTTGTCTCATACGCTTCATCTTTTTAATATATTTCGTGAGTATGATGGAAAGGAAAATTGTGCTCAAGTGCTAGAAGAAGAATGCATTAAAATGCTTGGTACTAAATCTTTGAAAAATGAGCATGATTGCAATGTTGTTAGTATGAACTCTTTGAATATCCATAGTACTAATTATGATTGCACTAGTTATGATGAAAATATCTCTTATAAGCATGTCGATTTTTGTTGAGTAGATTGGGTTTGCAAGTACACACCAAATAGAGAAAATAGATATTGCAAGAGGCATAAGTATTTAGAAACTAAAGGGTTGCAAGAAAGTCTTGATGATTGTGCTGAAAAATTCAATATTTTTCGCGCTCCTTGTAAACTTTGCAATGAACGTGGTCATTTAAATCTCCAATGCAAATTGTTTCATGATTGAATCGTGTCCAAAAATTGTGATAACTTGATTACCCTTGAGCATCATAAAGAGCTTAGTCTTCTTTTGGGGTATGAAGAAATGAAACGTATAACTGAGGGTATTCCAAAATTTAATCTTGATAGATGTCTTGATTTTGATCTAGAGAAGATTTATTTGTATTGTGCGGTGAATTGCATTGAAAATCCTTATATTGCCAATTACCTAAAGAAAAGAAAGCAATTAGAAGATGAAGAGAATATTAATGAAAGGGAAGAGACTTCCCAATATCCTCATATTATTTCTTATGATGAAACAGGTAACGAGGAGGAGCTTTCTATTCAACCAATCTCATCAATAAGGAGCTCAAAGAAGAAGGTTGAACCCACACATAATGTGAAGAAGAAAAATAAAAGAAGGAGCAACAAAGGTAAAAAGGTATCTCTCTCAAATGAAGTTGCTCCTACTACTCATTTTGAAGATGATAATTGCTATACTATTGGTGCTATCCATACTATTAATGATGAGAGTGACTATGCTTATGATATGAAAAGGCCCAAGCTTGGGGATGCTACGTTTAATGAAGATGCTATTTTTAGCATCCCAAGTTTTGATATGCAAAGTTGTTATGATGATAGCATGCCTCTTACCTATGATGATTATATTGATGAAAGTGGGTTTGCAAGAGTGTCAACTTTAGGAAGTAGTGATCCCACTATTTTGGAGGATGTTGAATTTTATTGTGATGAATACGAAACTGGATTTGGAAGAGTGTCAACTTTATTTAGTGATTCCACTATCTTGGGAGAGGTTTCAATCGATTATGATGAGAACGAAGTTGCTACTTATGATGATTATTGTGATGAAACTTATGCTATAAAAAGTAGTAATGATTATATTTATAAAACTTGTCATGATTATGATTACCCTTTTTCTGAACATTACTCTTTTAATGTGGAAACAATTTATAGTATTCAAGTCTTTTATGATACTCCCACTATTCCGAATGGGAAGAATTTTGCTTATGTGGAGAGTAGTAAAAATTCTATGCTTGTAGATCATGAAAAGAATGCTTTAGGTGCTGATTATATTGTTGAATGCATTCATGATGCTACTGAACATTATTATGAGGGAGGAATATATGCTTGTAGGAATTGCAATAATGTCAAGTTTCCTCTCCATGTGTTGAAAATCTTGAAGCTATGCTTGTTTCGCCTTCCTATGCTAGTAGATTATTGTTCCCATAAGTTGTTTGCTCCCAAAATACCTATACATAGGAAGTGGGTTAGACTTAAATGTGCTAGTCATATGCTTCATGATGCTACCTTTATGTTTCAATTCTTATCTTTTATATGAGAATCATTGTCATCATCATGCCTAGCTAGAAAGGCATTAAAGAAAAACGCTTGTTGGGAGACAACCCAATATTTACCCTTACTATTTTTGTGTGTTCACATGACTATGCTACTGTAGTAATCATGTTTTATAGCTTTTGTTTCAATGAAGTGCCAAGTAAGACCTTTAGGATAACTTACGGTGATAGTTGTGTTGATCCTGCTGAAAATCAGAAACTTTTGCACCCAGTAAATTAGTTTTGTTAATTCACAGAAATGTGATTCGGATCTTATTCTTTTTGATCTGGATTGGTACACAATTTCTTAGGACTTCCTAATTTGAGAGGATTTTGGGAGTTCCATATGTATACGTTTGATACAGATTACTACAGACTGTTCTGTTTTTGACAGATTCTGTTTTCTATGTGCTGTTTGCTTATTTTGATGAATCTATGAGTAGTATCAGAGTGTATGAACCATAGATAAGTTGTAATACAGTAGATATTACACAAATATGAATTTATAATGATTTCATTACAGTACCTAAGTGGTGGTTTTATTTTCTTATACTAACGGAGCTTACGAGTTTTCTGTTGAGTTTTGTGTTGTGAAGTTTTCAAGTTTTGGGTAAAGATTCGATGGACTATGGAATAAAGAGTGGCAAGAGTATAAGCTTGGGGATGCCCAAGGCACCCCAAGATAATATTCAAGGACAACCAAGAGCCTAAGCTTGGGGATGCCCCGGATGGCATCCCCTCTTTCGTCTTCGTTCATCGGTAACTTTACTTGGAGCTATATTTTTATTCACCACATGATATGTGTTTTATTTGGAGAGTCATTTTCTTGTGTTAGTATTTGCTTTCTGTTATTTAGAATAATGTTTTGCATCTTTAGTTTCAATAAAAATGTCAAGGATAACCTTTGCCATGCTTATTTTGCTAGTATACATGTTGCTGTTTGAGAACAGAAAGTTTACCGCTGTTGAAAAAATTCCCTAGAAAAGTCAGAGAATGGTATAATGTTGAAACTTTTTGCATATTGAGATCTGATAAATCTTCTACAGATTAGTATTTTTCTAATAATTTTTGGAGTTAGGGAAGTATGATGAATCTTGCATTCTTTACAGACTATACTGTTCTGGCAGATTGCTGTTATGGTTGCATTGTTTGCATATGTTTGCTTGTTTAATGATCCTATTTGAGGATAGGAGTGTTAAATATGCAGAGACATTTAGTATGCAATGTTGAATAATAATTTTAGTGATTTGTTACAGTAGAAAATGATAAGGTTTTGCATTGGTTTATACTAACCTATCTCATGAGTTCTTGTTGAGTTTGGTGTGGATGAAGCTTTTTATAAAAACAGAAACCATGATATGAGAGGAATTAAGGAGACACAAAAGTTCAAGCTTGGTGATGACCAAGGCACTCCAAGATAATATTTCAAGAAGTCTCAAGCATCTAAGCTTGGGGATGCCCCGGTAGGCATCCCACCTTTCTTCTTCAACAACTATTGGTTAGTATCGGTTGAGCCTAAGTTTTTGCTTCTTCACATGAGTTGTGCTATCCTTGCAATGTCATTTTATTTTGTTTTGCTTGATGTTTGAATAAGATACCAAGATCTGAAATTCTTTAATGAGAGAGAGTCTTCACATAGTTACATAATTATTTAGCTACTCATTGATTTTCACTTATATCTTGTTGGAGTAGTTCGTCATTTACTCGTGTGCTTCACTTATATCCTATGAGTAAATGGTTGAATAAGTAATGTCATAAATATGAAATTTATATGTTTCATTTGCTTATACCATGGGGAGTAATGACTTCACATCTAAGAAGTAGAGGTTGTAAATTTATTGAAGGTTATCAAGCATTGTATTGGTCATTTGAACAATTAATGAAAGAATATTGAAGGAAGAGAGATTTCACATATAAATATACTATCTTAGACATCTTTTATAATTGTGAGCACTCATTAAGTATGACACGCTAAAGAGTTGATGTTGGACAAGGAAGACAACATAATGGGTTATGTTTTCTCACATCTTAGTTAAAGTATATTGTCATGGATCATTCAAACATGTTGAGCTTGCTTTTCCCCCTCATGCTAGCCAAATTCCTTGCACCAAGTAGAGATACTACTGGTGCTTCCAAATATCCTTAAACCCAGTTTTGCCATGAGAGTCCACTATTCCAACCTATGGATTGAGTAAGATCCTTCAAGTAAGTTGTCATCGGTGCAAGCAATAAAAATTGCTCTCTAAATATGTATGATCTATTAGTGTGAAGAAAATAAGCTTTATACGATCTTGTTATGGAAGCAATAAAAGCGACGGACTGCATAATAAAGGTCCATATACAAGTGGCAATATAAAGTGACATTCTTTTGCATTAAGATTTTGTGCATCCAACCCTAAAAGCGCATGACAACCTCTGCTTCCCTCTGCGAAGGGCCTATCTTTTACTTTATGTATTTTACTTTATGCAAGATTCAAGGTAATCTTCACCTTTCCCTTTTTCATTTTATCCTTTGGCAAGCACCTCGTGTCGGAAAGATCCTGACACACACACACACACACACACACACACACACACACACACACACACACACATATATATATATATATATATATATATATATCCAATTGGATGTAAGTTAGCATGAACTATTATTGTTGACATCACCCAAAAGTGAATACGTTGGGAGGCAACACTATAAGCCCCTATCTTTCTCAGTGTCCGATTAAAACTCCATAACCATTAGTATTGCGTGAGTGGGTTAGCAATTGTAGAAGAAAGTTTATGGTCTATGCTTTAACATGTGAATTGCTTGTTACTTGTTCGTGAGAAGTTTTATGAGATGAACTACTGTTATGACATATAATCATGCTAGAAAAGGTGATTGAAATTATCATTCATCAAACTTGTGCACCTTCTAGCATTCACACTTCATAAATTCTTTCTTTATCATTTACCTACTCGAGGACGAGTAGGAATTAAGCTTGGGGATGCTGGTACGTCTTGAATGTATCTATAATTTATGAAGCATTCATGCTATTTTATTATCTATTTTGAATGATTACGAGCTTTATTATACACTTCTATATTACTTTTGGGACTAACCTACTAACCGGAGGCCCAGCCCATATTGCTGTTTTATTGCCTGTTTCAGTATTTTGAAGAAAAGGAATATCGAACGGAGTCCAAACGGAATGAAACCTTCGGGAGCGTGATTTTTTGAAAGGATATGATCCGAGAGACTTGGAGTATAAGCCAGGGAAGGTTCAAGGAGGCCAGGAGATAGGAGGGTGCGCCCACCCCCCAGGGCGCGCCCCCTGTCTCGTGGGCCCCTCGAGGCTCCCCCAACCGACTTATTTCACCTATATATTCCCTTATACCCTAAAACCATCAAATACGAAGATAGATCGGGAGTTCCGCCGCCGCAAGCCTCTGTAGCCACCAAAAACCTCTCGGGAGCCCGTTCTGGCACCCTGCTGGAGGAGGAATCCCTCACCGGTGGCCATCTTCATCATCACGGCGCTCTCCATGATGAGAAGGGAGTAGTTCACCCTCGGGGCGGAGGGTATGTACCAGTAGCTATGTGTTTGATCTATCTATCTCTCTCATGTTCTCTCTATGGCACGATCTTGAGGTATCGCGAGCTTTGCTATTATAGTTGGATCTTTTGATGTTTCTCCCCCTCTACTCTCTTGTGATGAATTGAGTTTTCCCTTTGAAGTTATCTTGTCGGATTGAGTCTTTGAGGATTTGAGAACACTTGATGTATGTCTTGCTGGGCTTATCTGTGGTGACAATGGGATATCATGTGATCCACTTGATGTATGTTTTGGTGATCAACTTGCGGGTTCCGCCCATGAACCTATGCATAGGGATTGGCACATGTTTGATACGTCTCCAACGTATCTACTTTTCCAAACACTTTTGCCCTTGTTTTGGACTCTAACTTGCATGATTTGAATGAAACTAACCCGGACTGACGCTATTTTCAGCAGAACTGCCATGATGTTGTTTTATGTGTAGAAAAGAGAAGTTCTCGGAATGTCCTGAAAATCCACGGAGGCACTTTTCGGAAAATATAAAAAATACTAGCGAAAGAATCAAGACCAGGGGGGCCACACCCTGTCCACGAGGGTGGGGGGCGCGCCCTCCCCCTGGGCGCGCCCCCCTATCTCGTGGGCCCCCTGGACCTCCACCGACCTCAACTCCAACTCCATATATTCACGTTCGGGAGAAAAAATCAGAGAGAAAGTTTCATCGCGTTTTACGACACGGACCCGCCGCCAAGCCCTAATCTCTCTTGGGAGGGCTGATCTGGAGTCCGTTCGGGGCTCCGGAGAGGGGGATTCGTCGCCGTCGTCATCATCAACCATCCTCCATCACCAATTTCATGATGCTCACCGCCGTGCGTGAGTAATTCCATCATAGGCTTGCTGGACGGTGATGGGTTGGATGATATTTACCATGTAATCAAGTTAGTTTTGTTAGGGTTTGATCCCTAGTATCCACTATGTTCTGAGATTGATGTTGCTATGACTTTGTTATGCTTAATGCTTGTCATTAGGGCCCGAGTGCCATGATTTCAGATCTGAACCTATTATGTTTTCATGAATATATGTGTGTTCTTGATCCTATCTTGCAAGTCTATAGTCACCTATTGTGTGTTATGATCCGACAACCCCGAAGTGACAATAATCGGGATACTTCTCGGTGATGACCATAGTTTGAGGAGTTCATGTATTCACTATGTGCTAATGCTTTGTTCCGGTTCTCTATTAAAAGGAGGCCTTAATATCCCTTAGTTTCCATTAGGACCCCGCTGCCACGGGAGGGTAGGACAAAAGATGTCATGCAAGTTCTTTTCCATAAGCACGTATGACTATTTACGGAATACATGCCTACATTATATTGATGAACTGGAGCTAGTTCTGTGTCACCCTATGTTATAACTATTACATGAGGAATCGCATCCGGCATAATTATCCATCACTGATCCATTGCCTACGAGCTTTTCACATATTGTTCTTCGCTTATTTACTTTTCCGTTGCTATTGTTACAATCACTACAAAACCCAAAAACATTACTTTTGCTACCGTTACCTTTATTATCATACTACTTTGCTACTAAATACTTTGTTGCAGATACTAAATTATCCAGGTGTGGTTGAATTGACAACTCAACTGCTAATACTCAAGAATATTCTTTGGCTCCCCTTGTGTCGAATCAATAAATTTGGGTTGAATACTTTACCCTCGAAAGTTGTTGCGATCCCCTACACTTGTGGGTTATCAAGACTAATTTCTGGCGCCGTTGCAGGGGAGCATAGCTCTATTCTCTGAGTCACTTGGGATTTATATCTGTTGATCACTATGAAGAACTTGAAAGACGTGAAAACTACGATCTATCCCTCAATTATGAGGGGAGGTAAGGAACTGCCATCCAGCTCTGCACTAGATTCTCCTTCTGTTTTGAGTAAGCTTGCGACACCTAAACTTGCTACTACAATGAATTCTGATATGTCGCATGTTATTGATGATGCCACCTCTGTTATGCATGATATTTACGATGAAACTACTTCTGTGCGTGATACTACTTTGCCATTAGGTGAATTTCTTGATGAACAACTTGCTAGAGTTAGGGGGAATGAAATTATTGAAGATGCTATTATTGATGATAGTGATGATGAAAATTCTCCCAATGATTATGAATTGCCTGTTGTTCCGGAGGGTTATGTTATGAATGAAGAAGCTGCTAGAGCTATCTTTGCTTGCAATGATAGATATGATCTTAAGAAATTATTAGCTAAATGGAAGCAGCAGTCTCTTAATGCTAGAATGAAACCTGACCCTGCTTTTGCTACTTCACCTATCTGTGTTACTGATAAGGATTATGAATTCTCTGTTGATCCTGAGATTATTACTTTAGTTGAATCTGATCTTTTTTATGGCCTTGAATCTAAAACTGTTGTGGCACATCTTACCAAGTTGAATGACATAGCTACCCTGTTTACTCATGATGATAAATCTCACTATTTTGATATCCTTAAGATATTTCCGTTCTCATTAAAGGGTGATGCTAAGACTTGGTATAATTCTCTAGCTCCTGGTTGTGTGTGCAGTCCCCAGGATATGATTTATTACTTCTCTGCTAAATATTTCCCTGCTCATAAGAAACAAGCTGCCTTGCGGGAATATATAACTTTGTGCAAATCAAAGAAGAGAGTCTCCCACAAGCTTGGGGGAGGCTTCTCCGATTACTTAATGCTTTGCCTGATCATCCTCTTAAGAAAAATGAAATACTTGATATCTTTTATAATGGACTAACTGATGCTTCCAAGGACTACTTGGATAGTTGTGCTGGTTGTGTTTTCAGGGAAAGAACCATCGACGAAGCTGAATTACTATTGAATAATATGTTGACTAATGAAAATAATTGGACTCCTCCTGAGCCAATTCCTGAGGCAATTCCTGAACCAATTGAGCCAACTCCTGAGCCTATTCCTAAACCCACTCCAAAGAAGAGAGGTGTTTTATTTCTCAGTCCTGAAGATATGCAAGAGGCAAAGAAATCAATGAAAGAAAAAGGTATTAAAGCTGAAGATGTTAAGAATTTACCACCTATCGAAGAAATATATGGTCTTAATATACCGCCTGTTGAAGAACCACATTGTCTTGATAACCCGACACAGGTAGTAAAGGTAAATTCTCTCTATAGATATGATAAAGTTGAAATCCCCTCTACTAAATTTCATAGCACATGTTTGGATGAATTTGATGATTTTATGGCTATACAAGAAAGTTTTAATGCTTATGTTGGTAGAGAGTTAAAAAATAATGGTTTCGAGGTAGGATGCGTGAGCGATAATATGGCTAGAGTTAAAGGTGAACTTAAACTCATTAGCAAATATACTTCTATGGTTGCTACTCAAGCTGAGCAAGTACTTAAAGCTCAAAATGATTTGCTTGATGAATTAAATAATAAAAATGACTTTGCTGTTAGAGTGGCTACTAGAACTGGTAGAATGACTCGGGAACCTTTTTATCCTGAAGGCCACCTTAAGACAATCGAGCAGGATTCTCAAAGAAATAATTTAGAGCCACCTAGTTCTTCTAAAAATAAGAAAATGAAAAAGATAGAACTTTGCATGCTTCTAGTGAACCTACTGTAGACACACCTGAGAATCCCAATGATATTTCTATTTCTGATGCTGAAACACAATCAGGTGATGAACATGAACCTAGTGATAATGTTAATGATAATGTTCATGTTGATGCTCAACCTAGCAAAAAAAATGATGTAGAGATTGAACCTGTTGTTGATCTTGATAACCCACAATCAAAGAATCAACGTTATGATAAGAGAGATTTTGTTGCTAGGAAGCATGGTAGAGAAAGAGAACCATGGGTTCAGAAACCCATGCCCTTTCCTCCTAAACCATCCAAGACAAAGGATGATGAGGATTTTGAGCGCTTTGCTGAAATGATTAGACCTATTTTCTTACGTATGCGCTTAACTGATATGCTTAAAGTAAATCCTTATGCTAGGTATATGAAGGATATCATTACAAATGAAAGAAAGACACCGGAAGCTGAAATTTCCACCATGCTTGCTAATTACACTTTTAAGGGTGGAATACCAAAGAAACTTGGAGATCCAGGGGTACCAACTATACCATGCTCCATTAAAAGAAATTATGTTAGAACTGCTTTATGTGGTCTTGGAGCCGGTGTTAGTGTTATGCCTCTCTCTTTATATCGTAGACTTGAATTGAATAAGTTGACATATACTGAAATATCTTTGCAAATGGCCGATAAATCAACTGCTATACCTGTCGGTATTTGTGAGGATGTGCCTGTTGTGGTTGCAAATGTCACTATTTTAACGGACTTTGTCATTCTTGATATTCCCGAGGACGATAGTATGTCGATTATCCTTGGTAGACCTTTTCTTAATACTGCAGGGGCTGTTATTGATTGCAACAAAGGCAATGTCACTTTTCATGTTAATGGTAATGAGCATACGGTACACTTTCCGAGGAAGCAATCTCAAGTTCATAGCATCAATTCTATTGGGAAAGTTCCAACTATTATTATTGGAGGTTTTGAATTTCCTCTTCCTACTGTCAAGAAAAAAATATGATATTCTTATTGTTGGGGATTTTCATATCCCCGTTGAGGTAACTTAGTGTTATTCAAAATTTCTCCGGTTCCGTGTTATTCGGAATGAGTTTGTTAACAAGACTTGATCAACCTTGTTAGTGGATTCATTTTGATGATCATGAGATGGATGAAACTAGAAGGCACAACCTTCTGTACCCTCTTTTTACTTTCTGTTATTTAGAATAAATAAAGCAAAAATAGTATTATATGTATGTTTTCTGAATTATTCGTGCAATAAAAAAATATCCCAAAGATAAAAGTGCTCCAAATGCCCTGCAAATTTGGTATGATTTTTTATGGAATATTTGAGGATTTTAGGCACTGAAATCACTGCATAAGGGGCAAGCACCAGGCCACGAGAGTGGAGGGCGCGCCCACCCCACCTGGGCGCGCCCCCTGTCTCATGGGCCCCTAGTGGCCCCCCTCCACTTATGCCAGCACCCACACACTTCATCTTCTACCCAAAAAAATCCCCATCTAGCTCAAGCACGAGTTCTAGCTCATTTTGCTGCGATTTTCGATCTCCTTGCTCAAAGCTCCATTCACAAAACTGCTTTGGGAGATTGTTGCTTGGTATGTTACTCCTCCATTGGCCCAATTACTTTTTGTTCTAGTGATTTATTCATTGCAAATTTTTGCTGCATAGGTGACCATGTTCTTGAGCTTGCATGTTAAATTTATGAGGTCCCAAGAAATTCTAATCCATGATATAGGCTCTAGGCACTTGTAGGAGTGGTTGCTACCAATCTTGTTTAGTTTTATTCGCTTTTATTTTGAAGTTACTAAAATTTCAGAAATATTTCAGAAAAAGAATTATGCTTAGAAGAATGTACCAAGGTGGTTCCTCGGTAAAGAAAGGGCCCAGGATTGCTATATGTGAGCAAGATGTTGAATTGCCGAGGGACGCGGATGTACGAGCTTGTGAGTGGCCATCCGATAATTTTATGGTCGAAGCAGGCTTTAAGGAGGAATTTGACGCGTTTGTGCGTAATGCCGAGCTGGAGGACTTCTTACAAGATAAGTGTCCTCAGTACTATCAATTGACTGACTCCTTTGTGCGGAGGTTTAAATATAACTGTGCGCTTAATTCTCCTAGTGTCATATTTGATATTTATGATACATCTTATACCATGGACTTAGAGGATTTCACAACTGCTTGCAAACTCCCGCAGTGGGGTAATATTAATGATCCTCACAAATCTGAATTTAGAGATTTCCTTGCTAGTATTACTATGGGAGAATCCAGGGATATTGCACAAGCTACCATAGGGAGCATTCATTTTCCTGCTATACATTATTTTTCTCTCTTTATTGGTAGATGCATTACCAGTAAAGATGAAGCATGTCACATGTGTGTCCCTGATCTTTGTGTCCTCAAGAGTGCTGTGTCAGGTTATAAAGGTTATAACTTGGGGGCAATAGTTGCACGTAGGTTGCAGAATAATAGTAGAAAGGCAGATTTATTTGGAGGAATATATGCAACCCGTGTGGCTAATTATCTTGGTATAGCCCCACGAGAGGGAGATATGTTGATACCTCCTGTTTATTTGGATTATGAAGCTATGGTCAATCATTAATTTCTAAGGAGGAATGAACAATTCCTCCAATATCGACTAATCTATGACAGGGCAACGTTGTCCATGTTACTCTTCCTGCTCCCCACATTTTTGATTATCAGGAAAACGGAAGATATGTCGTCACCAGGGAGGAAGCAGCTGAACATGAGGGGAGAGCGGAGGCAGCTAGCCAACATGCCGCAGCTCAGGAGGCGGTTGCCACTGCATCTCAGTACGACCCCAGTTTCACTTACGGATATCAGCCAGGCGGTCCTTGGTATTAAACCAACTTAGGCCAAAAGCCTAAGCTTGGGGGAGTACGTATTTCTCACCGACTTTACATTCATGTTCACACACTAGTCATCCGTGCTCATACTCTTTCATTGTATTATCCATGCTAGTTTAAATTTCTTTTTCTAGTTTTCTTCTTGTGTGTTTCATAAACCTTAAGAAAAACCAAAAAATTAGTTAGTTTAATTTCCATGCTTGTAGTAGAAATTAAAATGAAAACCCAAAAATATTTCTTCTTCTTCTTCTTACTTGTTGGGAGCTTTCCCGTGTAAATAGTTTTATTTTCTTTTCTTTCCTTTGGGGGTTGAGAAGACCATATTGAAATTGCTCTCATACGCATGATTGTTTATTTAATTTAGAGCCCATATTACCCTGTCTTCTCTCTTGAGTTGAATGCTTGTAGATTCCAGCTTAGTGCAATGCACGTGCACTATTATTATTATACACATCGTTCGGTCGTGCGAGTGAAAGGCAATAATGACGATATATGATGGACTTATTGAGATGAGAAAAGCTGGTACGAACTCGACCTCTCTTGTTTTTGTAAATATGATGAGTTCATCATTTTTGATTCAGTTTATTATGAAGTAAACATATTTGCAATGAAATTTAGGGATTATAGTTTCTTGTGCCATGCTTGATTAGCTATGAGTTATAATGGTTTACCTTGCGTGCCAACATGCTATTAGAATGATTATGATGTGGTATGATGGGATGGTATCCTCCATTGAATGAATTGAGTGACTCGACTTGGCACATGTTCACGCATGTAGTTGAAACAAATCAACATAGCCTTCATGATATTTATGTTCATGGTAGATTATATCCTACTCATGCTTGTATTCGGTGTAAATTAATTTTAATGCATGTTTATGACTGTTGTCGCTCTCTCAGTTGGTCGCTTCCCAGTCTTTTGCTAGCCTTCACCTGTACTAAGCGGGAATACTGCTTGTGCATCCAAACTCCATAAACCCCAAAGTTGTTCCATATGAGTCCACTATACCTTCCTATATGCGGTATTTACCTGCCGTTCCAAGTAAATTTGTATGTGCCAAACTCCAAACCTTCAAATGAAATTCGGTTTTGTATGCTCGAGCAGCTCATGTTTCAACTAGGGCTGCCTTTATCTTCCATGCTAGGTGGGTTATTCTCAAGAGGAGTGGACTCCGCTCCTCATTCACGAGAAAGGGCCGGTGAGGGAGTCCTGAACTAGGGGGTGTCCGGATAGCCGAACTATCATCATCGGCCGGACTCCAAGACTATGAAGATACAAGATTGAAGACTTCGTCCCGTGTCTGGATGAGACTTTCCTTGGCGTGGAAGGAAAGCTTGGCAATACGGATATGTAGATCTCCTACCATTGTAACCGACTCTATGTAACCCTAGCCCTCTCCGGTGTCTATATAAACCGGAGGGTTTTAGTCCGTAGGACAACAATAACAACAATCATACCATAGGCTAGCTTCTAGGGTTTAGCCTCCTTGATCTCGTGGTAGATCCACTCTTGTACTACCCATATCATCAATATCAATCAAGCAGGGGTAGGGTTTTACCTCCATCGAGAGGGCCCGAACCTGGGTAAAAACATCGTGTCCCTCGTCTCCTGTTACCATCCGCCTAGACGCACAGTTCGGGACACCCTACCCGAGATCTGCCGGTTTTGACACCGACATTGGTGCTTTCATTGAGAGTTCCTCTGTGCCGTCGCATATAGGCCCAATGGCTCCTTCGATCATCACCAATGACGCAGTCCAGGGTAAGACTTTTCTCCCCGGACAGATCTTCGTATTCGGCGGCTTTGCACTGCGGGCCAATTCGCTTGGCCATCTGGAGCAGATCGAAAGTTATGCCCCTGGCCGTCAGGTCAGATTTGGAAGTCTAAAATTCACAGCGGACATCCGCGGAGACTTGATCTTCAATGGATTCGAGCCACAGCCGAGCGCGCCGCACTGTCACGATGAGCACGATTTAGCTCTGCTGCCGGATAGTGTCCTGGAGGCCGCACACGAGTCCGCTCCGATCCCTAATTCGGAGCCGACTGCGCAGATCAAGGATGGGTGGCTAGACACCGCCTTGGGGGCTACTACATCTACGGCGATGGAGCCGAATACCGACCTTGTCCCTTGTAAAGCTCGTGACTCCGAGGTGCCGGACTCCTTGCCGGACTCCGAACCTCCTGCGCCCCAAGCAATCGAATCCGATTGGGCGCCGATCATGGAGTTCACCGCCGTGGACATCTTTCAGCACTCGCCTTTCGGCGATATCCTGAATTCGCTAAAGTATCTCTCGTTATTAGGAGAGCCCTGGCCGGACTGCGGTTAGGAAGGTTGGGATGCGGACGACAAAGAAATTCAAACCCCACCCACCACCCACTTCGTAGACACTATCGACGATCTAACCGACATGCTAGACTACGACTCCGAAGACATCGACGGTATGGACGACGATGCCGGAGACGACCAAGAACCAGCGCCTATTGGGCACTGGAATGCCACCTCGTTATACGACATATACATGGTGGACACCCCAAAGGATGGGAATGGCGATGGAACAGCGGAGGAGGATCCTTCCAAGAAACAGCCTAAACGCCGGCGTCAGCAACGCCGCTCTAAATCCCGCCACAGCAAGAATGGGGATTCCGGCACCGGAGACAATAACACCCCGGACAGTGCTGAAGACAACCCCCTCCAGCAAGATTCAGCACATGAGGACGAAGAAGCCAGCCCTCATGAGAGAGCGGCAGACAAAGAGGTAGAGGATGATAATTATATGCCTCCCTTCGGAGACGAGGCAAGCCTCGACGATGACAAATTCGTCGTGCCTGAGGATCCCGTCGAACAAGAGCGTTTTAAACGCAGGCTTATGGCCACGGCAAATAGCCTCAAGAAAAAGCAGCAACAGCTTAGAGCTGATCAAGATCTGCTAGCCGACAGATGGACTGAAGTCCTTGCGGCCGAAGAGCATGAACTCGAACGCCCCTCCAAAAGATACCCCAAACGCAAGTTGCTCCCCCGATTAGAGGAGGAGGCATATAAACCTGCATCACCAGCGCACAATACGTCTGACCGACCACCTCATGGCCGTGACAGAGAGGCCTCTAGGCCCTCCACTAGAACCGTACCCCGGCACCGCTCGAAAAGTACGAAGCCACGGGTGAATGCGTCGGACTTGCGAGACATATTGGAGGATAAGGCAAGACAATCAAGATCGATCTACGGATCGCGCGGGCGCCCCACGACGCGCAACGATGACCGTCGCGCCGGATACAGCAACTCCGTCTGGGCCGAACACAGTAGACAAAGCTCGCTTGAGCTACGTCGTGATATAGCCCAATATAGAGGCGCCCCACACCCACTATGCTTCACAGATGAAGTAATGGATCATCAAATCCCCGAAGGGTTTAAACCCGTGAATATTGAATCCTACGATGGCACAACAGACCCCGCGGTTTGGATCGAAGACTATCTCTTTCATATCCACATGGCCCGTGGCGATGATCTTCACGCCATCAAATACCTCCCACTCAAGCTTAAAGGACCAGCTCGGCATTGGCATAACAGCTTGCCAGCAGAATCAATTGGGTGTTGGGAGGACCTGGAAGCTGCATTCCTTGACAACTTCCAGGGCGCATATGTGCGACCACCAGACGCCGATGACCTAAGCCACATAATTCAGCAGCCAGACGAATCGGCCAGACAATTCTGGACACGGTTCTTAACAAAGAAAAATCAAATCGTCGACTGTCCGGATGCAGAGGCCCTCGCAGCCTTCAAACATAACATCCGCGACGAGTGGCTAGCCCGGCACCTAGGACAGGAAAAGCCGAAATCCATGGCAGCCCTCACATCACTCATGACCTGCTTCTGCGCGGGAGAGGACAGCTGGCTAGCCCGCAGTAACAACCCAGCAAAGATTCTGGCGGTCCGGATACCAAGGACCACAACAGCAGGTCGCGTCGCAACAAGAACAAATGATGCGCTAACAGCGATAACACTGAGGATACGGCAGTCAACACCGGATTCAGAGGCTCTAAACCCGGTCAACGGAAAAAGCCATTCGAAAGAACTACTCCGGGTCCGTCCAATTTGGACCGAATACTCGACCGCTCGTGCCAGATACATGGCACCCCCGAAAAGCCAGCTAATCACACCAATAGGGACTGTTGGGTATTCAAGCAGGCAGGCAAGCTAATTGCCGAAAACAATGACAAGGGGCTGCATAGCAATGACGAGGAAGAGACCCGACCGCCGAACAATAGAGGACAGAAGGGTTTCCCCCCACAAGTGCGGACGGTGAACATGATATACGCAACCCACATACCCAAGAGGGAGCGGAAGCATGCACTCAGGGACGTATACGCGATGGAGCCAGTCGCCCCGAAGTTCAACCCATGGTCCTCCTGCCCGATCACTTTTGATCGAAGGGACCACCCCACCAGTATCCGCCACGGCGGATTCGCCGCATTGGTTTTAGACCCAATCATCGATGGATTTCACCTCACCAGAGTCCTGATGGACGGCGGCAGCAGCCTGAACCTGCTTTATTAGGATACAGTGCGCAAGATGGGCATAGACCCCTCAAGGATTAAACCCACAAGGACGTCCTTCAAAGGCGTCATACCAGGTGTAGAGGCCAACTGTACAGGCTCAGTCACACTTGAAGTGGTCTTCAGATCCCCGGATAACTTCCGAAGCGAGGAGTTAATCTTTGACATAGTTCCGTTCCGCAGCGGCTATCATGCTCTGCTCGGACGGACCGCGTTTGCGAAGTTCAATGTGGTGCCACACTACGCATACCTTAAGCTCAAGATGCTAGGCCCTCGAGGAGTCATCACGGTCAACGGAAATACTGAACGCTCCCTCTGAACGGAGGAACACACAGTGGCTCTCGTGGAAGAAGTACAAAGCAGCCTCTTAAGGCAATTCTCGAGTCCGGCCGTTAAGCGACCGGACACGGCTAAACGCGCCCGAAGTAACATACAACAAGACCACCTGGCACGTTCCGAGCACGCGTAGCAATGCGGCCCCAACCCCAGCCCTTGCAAAATTGCAAGAATGGTCCTTCGCGTACATTATTACGCTCTGGAGATACCACGGGCATAGGGAGAGGGGCACGACCACGACAGGCCCAGAGTGCGGCTCAACCACACCAGGGGCTCCCAAGTGTGTCATCTTTTTTTCCTTTTTTCTTATCAATAGGACTCCATTTACTAGAGGCCCTGTCCGGCAGCAGACCTGCTGAACTCACGATGCAACAGCTAGGGAAGGAGAAAAGCTACGACGAGTATCCAGGTGGTCTCCATTTCGAGTATTATACATGTTTTATACACCATTCCGCAGCCTACCCCTGGAGGGGGACATGTTTAATAGTCCCATCCCTTGCTTACCGCACTATTTGTATCGTTCTGATTTCATGGCAGTATTTCTTGAATAAACAATACATCGCTTTTTGCTTATAATTGCATTCCTTTCTTGTACATATGTTCATCTCTGACATGTTGCATCCGTACCCTCTGGTACGGCTAAATGCACCAGGGGCTTAAGTTCCCCACATTATGGTATGATAAGTCCGAACACTTTCACAAGTGCAGCACCCCGAACTTATAGCATTATATGCATCGGCTCCGAATCATGTCTTGGGTCAATAGTTGGGTTTGCCCGGCTCCCATGTTTTTGTACCTTACATTCCGTTGTATCGGCTAAGGTAGCACTGGGAGAACCACTGCGATTGCGCCCCAGTTGAGCTGGGCAAGCGCCTCAATGGAGAAAGCTAAAACTGACCGTCATGATAAGGCGAGAGCTGGTCGCTGTTCGAGAGGTTTTTTCGAGTCCCTAAAGACTTATGCCGCTTAGAGCGAGGAACCGGCTTTGTCCGGCCCAGGCATGGATAGCGCCCCGAACTCGGTCTTTCGAACACTAGGGGCTTCGCCGAAATTTAAAATTATAGAATTCTATGGCTAAGTGAGAGTGTTCAAGTATTATAAGTCCGGTTACCTCGTTCGTTGTGTTGAGCGCCTCCCTAGATGGACCCAAAAATGGGAACAAGAGCGCTCAAGTTTATCCCGAACACCCCAGCACTCGTGGCATGGGGGCTGAAGCCGACGACTTGCCATCTCTCAGATTTGATAAATGGCCGCACAGAAGGTAATATTTTAAATTAATAAGCGTTGCTTAGCGCATATGAACAAAGTTTTCAGCGCACAGGATAACACAATGCGAGTCTACTCAAATATTACATCTTTGGAGCACTCACCCACAATCATGCGGGCACCCTTCAGGACACTCTTATAATACATTTCGGGCGTGCGATACTCCTTGCCCGCCGGTGGCGCGTCCGTCACAAGCTTCTCAGCGTCCATCCTGCCCCAGTGCACCTTTGCACGGGCAAGGGCCCGACGGGCACCTTCAATGCAGGCGGAGTGCTTGACGACGTCAACCCATGGACAGGCATCCACCAGCCGCCGCACCAGGCCGAAGTAGCTCCCAGGCATGGCCTCCTCGGGCCACAGCCGAACTATGAGGCCCTTCATGGCCTATTCTACCACCTTGTGGAGCTCGACCAGCTGCTTCAGCTGGTCGCTAAGGGGCACCGGATGTCCGGCCTGAGCATACTGAGACCAGAAGACCTTCTCAGTCGAGCTCCCCTCCTCGGCCCGGTAGAAAGCAGCAGCATCGGACACGCTGCGGGGCAGATCTACGAACGTCCCTGGAGAGCTCCAAATCCGGGTAAGTAACAGGTAATTCACTTTAACATGCTTGCTTTGCATGAAGAATGCCTTACCCGCCGCCATCTTCTTCAAATCCTCGATTTCCTGGAGGGCCTTGTGGGCATCGGCCTTAGTGTCCTTGGCACTCTCAAGAGCCGACGCAAGCTCGGACTCTCGAGTCTTCGAGTCACGCTCCAAACTCTCGTGCTTTTCCACGAGAGCCTGGAGCTCTTGCTGCACCTCCGCCACCCACACCTCCTGCTTCTCTCGCTCGGCTCGCTCCGCGGCCGCATTGCGTTCGGCCGCGAACACCGCCTCCTTTAGGGTCACCACCTCGCTCGTGGCCCCTGTAGTACCCACGTTATCCTTGTTATTTCTCTTGCAACCAAATCCTTTTCTGTAAGGTACAACTTTAAATACGGTGTTACTCACCTTCCTTGTCCTCAAGCTGCTTCTTGGCACGGCCGAGCTCGCTCTCGGACCGCTCGAGGCTCTGCTTCAAAGCATCGACCTCCATAGTCAGTGCGGCAGAGGTCAGCAGCGCAGCCTGCAATCCCATATTGACATATTTTTTCGACTCCTGCGTATATCTTTTTAGATCCTCAGTCCGGCTTTTCTTTCCGAACATCGAACCGAGCATCAGGGGCTACTATCTATGCAGTATTATATTACACATCTTAAAATTCTTACCTCAAAGCCTGTTAGAAGGCTGCTGCAGGCTTCGGTCAGCCTGCTCTTGGCGAGCTGAACCTTCTGAATCAGCGCACTCATGACAGTGCAGTGTTCTTCTTTGATGGAAGCGCCGTTGAGCGCCTCCAGCAAGTTATCCGGCACCTCCGGTTGGATAGAGGCCGCCAGTGTCACATTCTTGCCCTTCTTACGAAGGGGCCGCCCGCCGGACTCCGGAACCACTGTAGGTTCCGGTACGGAGTCTGGTGCAAAGTCCGGGAGGTTGCCCTGCGGCACCTCCGGAGCCTCCTCCTCCTGGTGGGTCCCCTCCCGGGATCCCACCTCCGCATCATCAGTGTCACGGGGGGTGGAGGCGGTCGGAAGGGAATCCATATCCGACGTGCCCAAGGACCCGCTCGACGAAGCAGGAAGATCATCCTTGGGCGGACTACAGGGTTGTATGCGGCATTTGAAAGACACTACGTGACAAAAAGAAAAATTGTAAATCATCTAGGAGTCCGAATACTTACGATCTTGCCAGCGGCTTGGCCCTTGAGGGCCACTCCTCGTCGCTGTCGCCGACGTTGGCGGAACAGTCCGGGGGAAGGGTCCTTCCCTTCTTGGACCCTTTGGCATCCCTCATTGGGGAGGCCTTCCTCTTCTTCTCTCCCCCCGCTGGGGGAGAGGCCCCTTTCTTCTCCTCCTCGTCCTCGTGGGAGGATTCCACCTCGGAGTCATCGGACAATGAGTCCGATACCACCTGATGCCGGTAACTCCTTCGGGTTCCCGTGGCCTTCTTCTTGGCCTTCTTCTCCGGCACTACGTAAAGTGCCGGGACCAGCAGCCCTGTTAAACGGGCGTCCGCTGGGTCTTCTGGAAGGGGAGCCAGACAGTTAACCTGTCCAGACGTCTTCTGCCAGTCCTGTTAAAGGTATTGGGAGTTTAGATCCCGCATAGAGTCAAACTATGAAAAGCGAGTGTCCCATAAAGGATAATGTAGCTTACCTCGCCAGCCGGGCGCTGCGTGCTGAATCTGCGATCTTCGGTTGCGGATGCGGGAGCTTCGGTGCCCTTGAACAACACCCTCCAGGCAGCTTCGTACGTAGTGTCGAAGAGCCCGCTCAAGGTCCGGTGCTGTGCCGGATCAAACTCCCACAAATTGAAGTCCCCGTTGCTGGCAGAGGAGAATCCGGCGGACGAGCATGACCTGGATCACGTTAACAAGCTTGAGCTTCTTGTTCACCAGGGTCTGGAGACAGGACTGGAGTCCGGTCAGCTCCTCCAAACTACCCCAAAGCAAGCCCTTCTCTTTCTAGGAGGTGAGCTGCATGGGGATGCCAGATTTGAATACAGAGGCCGCTGCCCATTTAGGGTCACATGGCTTGGTGGTGTAGAACCACCCCGATTGCCACCCTTTGATGGATTCCACGAAGGCACCCTCGAGCCAAGTGACGTTGGGCATTTTGCCCACCATGGCGCCTCCGCACTCCGCTTGGCTGCCCTTCACAACCTTCGGCTTGACATTGAAGGTCTTTAGCCAAAAGCCAAAGTGGGGCTGGATGCAGAGGAAGGCCTCACACACGACGATAAACGCCGAGATATTGAGGATGAAATTTGGGGCCAGATCGTGGAAATCCAGGGCGTAGTAGTACATGAGCCCCCGGACAAAGGGGTGGAGTGGGAAGCCTAGTCCGCGGAGGAAATGGGGAAGGAATACCACCCTCTCATGGCGCCTGGGGGTGGGGATGAGCTGCCCCTCGTCGGGCAGTCGATGCGCGATGTCGCTGGACAGATATCCGGCGCTGCGCAGCTTCTCGATGTGTCCCTCCGTAACGGAGGAGGCCATCCACTTGCCTCCCGCTCCGGACATGGATGGAGAAGGTCGAGGTGAGATGTGCGGACTTGGGCGCTGGAGCTCGAGTGCGCGGAGAAGGATAAGCAAAGGAGGAAGAAGGCGTAGGTAAAAGAGGTGGATCCTTATCCCCTTATATATGGGCAGACGAAACTGTGCGTCCCTACCGGCCTGGTAAAACTCGCTTATCTCCCAAGCGCCACAATCAATGGCGCGGTTGGGTTACCCACGTCCGTATTGATGGGAATCCTGGAATAAGGGGAACACGATCTCTGCTTCGACAAGACGTGTCAAGGAAACCGCTTCGCTAAACGCGCTGAGGTGGTATAATAAAAACGATTTGAGTAAAGGCTTGGTAGTGGTGTGACGTCACGCCACAAAATACGTCAGCAGATTGAACTTGTGTAAATATTATTCTCTCTACGGTGGTATGTGGAATTTATTTTACAGAGCCGGACACTATCCTGGTGTTCACAATCTTCTATAAATTATTTGGAGGAGGAACCCGCCTTGCAATGCCGAAGACAATATGCGCGCCGGACTCGTCGTCATTGAAGCCTGGTTCAGGGGCTACTGAGGGAGTCCTGGACTAGGGGGTGTCCGGATAGCCAAACTATCATCATCGGCCGGACTCCAAGACTATGAAGATACAAGATTGAAGACTTCGTCCCGTGTCCGGATGGGACTTCCCTTGGCGTGGAAGGCAAGCTTGGCAATACGGATATATAGATCTCCTACCATTGTAACCGACTCTGTGTAACCCTAGCCCTCTCTGGTGTCTATATAAACCGGAGGGTTTTAGTCTGTAGGACAACAATAACAACAATCATACCATAGGTTAGCTTCTAGGGTTTAGCCTCCTTGATCTCGTGGTAGATCCACTCTTGTACTACCCATATCATCAATATCAATGAAGCAAGAGCAGGGTTTTACCTCCATCGAGAGGGCCCGAACCTGGGTAAAAACATTGTGTCCCTTGTCTCCTGTTACCATCCGCCTAGACGCACAGTTCGGGACCCCCTACCCGAGATCCGCCGGTTTTGACACCGACAGCCGGTAACCGGGATGCCCAGTCCCATGATCCAAAAAGATCAAAGCAAATCAAAATAATTAAACAAAACTCCCCCGGGGCTGTTGTTAGTTGGAGTCACTCGTTGTTTCGAGCAAGCCATGGATTGATGCTTGTTGGTGGTTGGGGGAGTATAAACCTTTACCATTCTGTTTGGGAACTGCCTATAATGCATGTAGTATGGAAGATACATCCATCTTATAGTTGTTGCGTTGACAGCAAAACTATGCCACTCAAAATGTTATTCAATCTCTATTTTAAAATCGAGCTCTGGCACCTCTACAAATCCCTGCTTCCCTCTGTGAAGGGCCTATCTATTTACTTTTATGTTGAGTCATCACCCTTCTTATTAAAACGCACCCGCTGGAGAGCACACTGTCATTTACATTCATTACTATTGGCTTATATTGGGTATGACTTGACTGGATCTCTTTTACCATGAATTACAATGTTTAGTCAGTCCTTGATCTTTAAAGGTGCTCTACATTTATTTTTGCGGACTCAGAAAGGGCTAGCGAGATACCATTTTGTTATATCATGCTATAATTGTTTTGAGAAAGTGTTGTCATCCGAGTTTTATTATTATGGCTCGCTAGCTGATTATGCTATTGATATGAGTAATTGTGAGACCTAAGTGTTATTGTGAGTATGGTTAGTTCATAATATTTGCTGAAACCTGAATGATGGCTTTGCATGTTTACAACAACAAGAGCAAACAGAGTTTGTAAAAGTTTTTCTTTATCACTTTCAGTTTACCAACTGAATTGCTTGAGGATAAGCAAAGGTTTAAGCTTGGGGGAGTTGATACTTCTCCAACGTATCTACTTTCCAAACACTTTTGCCCTTGTTTTGGACTCTAACTTGCATGATTTGAATGAAACTAACCCGGACTGACGTTGTTTTCAGCAAAACTGCCATGATGTTGTTTTATGTGTAGAAAAGAAAAGTTCTCAGAATGTCCTGAAAATCCACGGAGGCACTTTTCGGAAAATATAAAAAATACTAGCGAAAGAATCAAGACCAGGGGGCCCACACCCTGTCCACGAGGGTGGGGGCGCACCCTCCCACTGGGCGCGCCCCCTATCTCGTGGGCCCCCTGGACCTCCACCGACCTCAACTCCAACTCCATATATTCACGTTCGGGGAGAAAAAAATCAAAGAGAAAGTTTCATTGCGTTTTACGACACGGAGCCACCGCCAAGCCCTAATCTCTCTCGGGAGGGCTGATCTGGAGTCCGTTCGGGGCTCCGGAGAGGGGGATTCGTCGCTGTCGTCATCATCAACCATCCTCCATCACCAATTTCATGATGCTCACCGCCGTGCGTGAGTAATTCCATCATAGGCTTGCTGGACGGTGATGGGTTGGATGATATTTACCATGTAATCAAGTTAGTTTTGTTAGGGTTTGATCCCTAGTATCCACTATTTTCTGAGATTGATGTTGCTATGACTTTGCTATGCTTAATGCTTGTCACTAGGGCCCGAGTGCCATGATTTCACATCTGAACCTATTATGTTTTCATGAATATATGTGTGTTCTTGATCCTATCTTGCAAGTCTATAGTCACCTATTGTGTGTTATGATCCGACAACCCCGAAGTGACAATAATCCGGATACTTCTCGGTGATGACCATAGTTTGAGGAGTTCATGTATTCACTATGTGCTAATGCTTTGTTCCGGTTCTCTATTCAAAGGAGGCCTTAATATCCCTTAGTTTCCATTAGGACCCCGCTGCCACGGGAGGGTAGGACAAAAGATGTCATGCAAGTTCTTTTCCATAAGCACGTATGACTATTTACGGAATACATGCCTACATTATATTGATGAACTGGAGCTAGTTCTGTGTCACCCTATGTTATAACTATTACATGAGGAATCGCATCCGGCATAATTATCCATCATTGATCCATTGCCTACGAGCTTTTCACATATTGTTCTTCGCTTATTTACTTTTCCGTTGCTATTGTTACAATCACTACAAAACCCAAAAACATTATTTTTTCTACCGTTACCTTTATTAGCATACTACTTTGCTGCAGATACTAAGTTATCCAAGTGTTGTTGAATTGACAACTCAACTGCTAATACTCAAGAATATTCTTTGGCTCCCCTTGTGTTGAATCAATAAATTTGGGTTGAATACTTTACCCTCGAAAGCTGTTGCGATCCCCTACACTTGTGGGTTATCAACATTTTCGTCTTGACTCTCCGGTAGAAACTTTGGGGCACTCTTTGAAGTACTTTGTGTTGGTTGAATAGATGAATCTGAGATTGTGTGATGCATATCGTATAATCATGCCCACGGATACTTGAGGTGACAATGGAGTATCTAGGTGACATTAGGGTTTTGGTTGATTTGTGTCTTAAGGTGTTATTCTAGTACGAACTCTTGAATAGATTGATCTGAAAGAATAACTTTGAGGTGGTTTCGTACCCTACCATAATCTCTTCGTTTGTTCTCCGCTATTAGTGGCTTTGGAATGACTCTTTGTTGCATGTTGAGGGATTGTTATATGATCTATCTATGTTATTATTGTTGAGAGAACTTGCACTAGTGAAAGTATGAACCCTATGCCTTGTTTCCTACCATTGCAATACCGTTTACGCTCACTTTTATCATAAGTTACCTTGCTGTTTTTATAATTTCATATTACAAAAACTTATATCTACCATCCATATTGCACTTGTATCACCATCTCTTCGCCGAACTAGTGCACCTATACAATTTACCATTGTATTGGGTGTGTTGGGGACATAAGTGACTTTGTTATTTGGTTGCAGGGTTGTTTGAGAGAGACCATCTTCATCCTACACCTCCCATGGATTGATAAATCTTAGGTCATCCACTTGAGGGAAATTTGCTACTGACCTACAAACCTCTGCACTTGGAGGCCCAACAACGTCTACAAGAAGAAGGTTTTGTGTAGTAGACATCAATTACCTATGCTTTTATTGCATTAGTTGAAATCCTCCCCACCATGCATGCAAGTAGGTGAAATTAAGTTATGTTCTTCAGTAGTATCATGTGGTAGGTTGAACCCAAATCCCCATGTCACCAATGCCCGGGACGTTTTGTGCTTCGTAGATGGGGTTGGTTGAGAGAATTACACGGGAGTTGTGAGAGTTAAGATGATGAAAACCCCAAGACTTCAAGATGCTCAAGCCAGACTTCAATTCACTACTGGGTGGAGGACAGATGGAATGACACCCTAGAGTACCCAGTGGTTGACCCGGGGATGCATGGAGAAGCGCCATGACATCTTGTGGAAAGCTTCATCCAGCCACGAAGAGACGGATGGATATACCTTGACCGGAAGATTACCTGTGTACCCGCAAGTCACTATGGGCTTTGGCTTGGTCGACCCTAGGCGTGACTCTGGACGGACGGTGCCAGCAGATGTAGAAGAACGGGAGGAAATGGATGGGTACTGCCAGTGTCCTAGAGGAACTCTACGGAAGACCTTGTTTCGTTCATCCCGTCTTCAAACACCATGCAGTGCGAGGACGTAAAGGAGGGATCGATTCTTGCAGGTGAAGTGCACAAGACTTTGTAGAGTGAAATCCAATCGATTAGTCGTGTCCCCGGTTACGGACAACTGAGCCTCTGGAATTGGATTTATTCGGAACTCTCAACACCAAACATAATTAATTAATTGATGGTTTATTAATGATTTTGGGTATGAGACACTAGTTGGAGGAATCATCTCAATAACAACAAATATTTTGTAGTAATTGCAAGCAAGTCCTTTTGTTGTAGGGAAAAAATTGCTTTTCAAAAACTTAAATTTAGAGCCCCATAGCCAAATTGCATATAGTGATAGTATTTTATTATTGTTCTCTCTCTATGACTTGTCGGCATATTCAAAATGCCGACCTACACATCTGCAATGTCTCATGTTGTAGAGGATTATTCCGATGAGGAGTGAGGCTATGAACCACGCTCGGTGATTGCCCTTGGGATGGTACAGATGCACAGAGACTTGGCCGTTTACGGGTTGGGTCGCTACACCCCAAAGAGGAAGGGTGATGCAACATCGTAGCAGATAGTATTTCCCTCAGTTAAGAACCAATTTTTATCGAATCAGTAGAAGACAACACACGGACAATGTGAACGGTACCTACACACAGACACAACAATTGCTTGCACGCAACAAAGGCAAGGTGGTCGTTACTCCCCTTGTTCTTGCCAGTTGCACGATTAAAACTAATAGTGATAGGCAAAGCAATAAAAAGTAAAAGAGAGCAAATAAAGCAATTTTAGTATTCTTAGTATTGATAGAGAATGGACCCGAGGGACATAGGTTAATTAGTGGTATCTCTCTCATGACAACGATGGGTAAACAAATTACTGTTGGGAGATTGATAGAATTGATCGTTATGAGGACCATCCATGGCATAATCATTACATAGGCATTACGTTAACCAAACCCCGTCGTTTAATCTTAGCAGCAATAATACAATGCGTGCCCTTGTCCTTTCGGTCACTGGACAGGATCACCGCAAGATTGAACCTACCACAAATCACCTCTCCTGCTGAAGAAAAATCAATCTAACTTGGTCAAAGTAGACAGATAGATCGGAGAGAAATACAAAGAAATAAAATTATGCACCAAATAAATCTAAAAAAATGCATATAACTTCAAAGAATAATCTAATCATAAACCCAAAATTCATTGGATTGCAACAAATACACAACAAAAGATTACATCGGATTGATCTTAGAAATGATCATTGTATTGAAGATCAAGAGAGAGAGAAAGAGAGAGAGATAGTTACTATTATGAACCTGTAGATCCTTTAGGAACTACTCGCACATCATCATGGAGGCGGCAAGGTAGATGAAGACGGCCTCCCTAATGACCCCCCCCTCCCGCATATTGCAGCGGCGATAAAATTGTCTTGGGTGTCGCTCTAAGATTTTCAAAAAATTACATAATTTATATGCTTGGAATTAGGTCAAACGGGGTTGTGGGGCTCTCTTAAGCCTAGCCCACACCCCCTGGTATCGCCCCATGGGCTTGTGGAGCCC